>NW_015540565.1:0-9026 GCF_001515605.1 Sinocyclocheilus anshuiensis | reverse complement strand
TTATATCACATTGCTCACTTACATTACACAGCTCATTTGTATTACAGCTCACTTATATCACATTACTCATCACATTGCTCACTTACATGACACTGCTCATTTGTATTACTACTCACTTATATCACATTGCTCACTTACATTACACTGCTTAACGTTACACTGCTCACTTGCATTACACTGCTTACTTACATTACTCACTTTACTTACATTACACTGCTCACTTACACTGCTTACTTCCATTACACTGCTCACTTACATTACACTGCTCACTTACATTACACTGCTTACTTACATTTCACTGCTCACTTACACTGCAAAAAAAACTCTCCCTTTCGCGCTTTGGTGGTGCGTCGCCCAATCGCCCTAATGGAGAAACCGCCCCTGCTTGTGGGAACATTTGGTCCCTATAACGTAGGGGAAACCAGGACACATACAAAATAAAGAAAAATAAAGAAAGAATCTGAAAGAGTCGTTAGTATTTGAATCCCACTTCCTTGACGGCTACACGTCGGAGCCGGTCGATTTGGTTAGTCGTACTTTTAAACACATTTTAGTTTTGCTATAGTAAATCTACAAATTCACATTCACACAGAGCAGCGGCAAGCGCGTGAGGTTGTCATGGCAACCACACATTGCATGCGAATTACAGCTGCGCTTCTATTTTGCCACACTAAACTTAACAATAAACACGTTGAAAATGCACAATAAACATGTCTGTCAAAACGATCTCAAAGGAGGCTTTTATTAAGCACATCAAGGAGTGAATTACTCACCCACTGTTTTAAAACAGACATTTGTTGGGCTTGATTTAAGTTAACGCACAATGGCAGGTGCACACTTTCTATTTAGTCTCACTAAATAGATGATAAACAGTTTATATTCTAAAATCTATTTATAGGTTGTGTTCTGTGTAAATTAAATAACATTTGGATGTAAATGCTCTGCATAAAAGTAGAACACTGAGCCGCTAAAACGGCTGCGTGCTGGATCACCTTTATCTGATTGTCCGGGTCCGGAGTCATCAAGCTCGGCATTGACATCTTCATCTGAGTTTTTTCATTGTCTCCAGATTTCCCTGCCGTTTGTGTATGTTGTTAAAAATGCGGAATATCATTTTATGCCACACAACAGGCAAGCATTATACCAGTCATCCGCCAAAATGCAGATTCGTCACGCGACGATTCTTACTCAAATGAGATCGAGGGAGACGGTAAGTTTGTTTTGATTTATTAATTTACTTACAATAACAATTTAAAATGTATAAACTTTTACATGTATTATTAACTACATTATATGCATATTTACTTCGTAGTAACATTTTATAAATAAATATTTAGTAAAATCCTTAAATCACTACGCTCATGGGTAACATATTGAACACAGAAATGAATACGTTTTTGTATTATATCTGCATTTTTTAGCCTCTGCATCACATCTGGCTCATTAAAGGGATAGTCCATTCAAAAATGATTTATATATATACAGTATATGTCCTGTACACTTGCATTATATGCAGAGAGACGGATTTTTTGTTCATCTGAAGAATTAAAGTCATATACATGTAGGATGTCATGAAAGATGGACTTTTTGTGTTCCGCTGTGCTGTTGTTGCTCTAGATAGACTGATCTTCGTTTTCATCTGTCATTGTGTTTTCTCCCTTTAACCAAACTTTTGTATGTCTGTCTGACAATACATTTTATGCAATCTATTTTTATGCAATTTCACTTTACTTTGAGAAGATGATTCAGTATGATAAAACAAGAATCCCCTTTCTCCGTTTTGCTAGATTACATCTACTTTTTTAATACTTAAAGACAATTTAAATTTACTCAAGTATGTTTTTAACCGGATACTTTTAATTGAGTGATATTTTCAGTGAGTATCTGTAATTTCCCTCGAGTATAGTTTTTGAGTATTTTTACACCCCTGCAGTTACTGTTCTCAGATGTATGATTTCAATCAAGAATTTTCAATTAACATTTATTTTAAGGTCATTTTTAAGGTAAATGTTCAACAACAAATAATTATTCAAAATGAACATTTTAGTGAATATTTTTCAGTCATGCTCCATGTTTGCTGCACAGTAATACTGAAATCATATTGTGGTTATTTTTGGTAAGGGCAAGGCATAGGCAGAGAGTTTGAATGAATAGTGTCTTCATGCAGAAACACATCACACCAGAGGTCGCTGCTCCATCACTGCAAACAGGAGGCAGATTCATGGATCCGTCACTCTTCACAGACACACAGCTGGGCTCTGGAGAGGCTGTGCTCTGGTTCTGGCAGTGAACAACATCCTCCTCCTCTCTCTTCATCAGTGCTCTTCTGTGTCTCCATGACAAATTCAGCTCTGCATTTGGAAATGTGGAGAACATAAAGGATACATAACATAAAAATAATAAACGATATTACTCTCTATATAATACAATATAAATGTATTTATTATTTCAACAAAATGATAGAGATTTTGGTCATTCCACTATAAAGTAAAAAGCAGCTGTGTCTGCATGACGAGGTTTGCCCACTGAGTGAACGGACTCTGAATCTGAATTATCCTGGGATCCTTTGACACAAAACGTGTTTTATTCCTAAATAAATCATTAAATGAAATATTAACATTAACCAGAGCTAAACCATTGATAATCTCAATATGAAAATCTGTAGATGTATGAGAGCAGTAACGTCACACTGGTTTGTAATAAGTGAAGCTGGTGAAGCTGTTTGTGGAGTTGTTTAATCATCTTCTGCTGAGATCTTGAGAGATTTAACGTCGTCTTTGATTTGCAGTGGGTCATTTAACACTGGAGATTTGCAGTGTGGATAATCAAGCACTGCCATTGAAAATTTATTTTAAAAATATATGTTTATTAAAATGTACAATATGTAAAACGTTTTAAATGTATGTATTCAGAGTTCAGAGATAGAGTACAGGTTTCTCTGGTGTCACCGTTGCACTATTGGGGAACAAGAACAAACTCCACTCCTGATGTAATACCATATTTAGTGTTTTTATGAACAGTATTTGTTCTTAAATGTTTATCATGTGGCTTACAAGTAATTAAAAAAAAGGGTAACACTTTATTTTAAGGTGTCCTTGTTACACGTTACATGTATTTACTATTATAATAACAGTTGATTATGCATAATTACATCCCTAAGCTAAACCCAAATCCTAACCTTAACCATATAGTAAGTACATGTAGTTAATTAATATTACTCAGTACTTATATGTATAATTACACTGTAACAAGGACACCTTAAAATAGTGTAACCAAAAAAAAGTCTTCCCACTTTTTCATTTTGACTTTATCGTGAGATTTGTATTGTATCATGTATTGAACTGAACAGTGACACGAGTGTATCGTTACACCATTACAAGTCATAGTAATGTATAATAGTATAATTCATAGTTTTAATGTGACGTCACACACTTATAGGAATGCAGTCTAAATGCCAGATAGTTGTTGTTCAATGAGATGCGCTTAACAAGCCTGGCTTAGATCGTTAGTTTGCTAGCTAACATTAGCAAATTAGCACTGAACTTTGCTCAGACAATGAATATTTTCTTGTCCTTCACGTCCCAGCAGCATTACTGACCCTTCATGATCGAAAACACATAGAACTGTCTGTATTTTTGTACACTTTCCTCCTGATGTCAGTTTAAGAGCAGAGATTCTCCACAAGATAAATGTAAACATTGCTGTATGTGGACCGCACATGGCCAAAACTTTTAGTTTGTTCACATATCTTTTGCGCACCTGTCGCTTATTCCCCCGCTCCATTATATGTCTCTGCTTTTCTGTCCTTCGTCGTGAGTAGATTGTTTGGTCTGTTCTGGTGTTCTGCTGTTTTGTGTAGAAGTGCAAGCAGTACTTACCCTGTGTTCAGCTGTGCTTCAGGATCTGTAGTCCGGAGATCTGGCAGCTCGTGTGCTCCACAGTCTCTGTCGGCCAGCTCTGGGATCTCCGTCGACCTGTGCGGTGTTTAATTATTGGTTTGTGTTTTCTGGCGAGAATAAAGATCTCCCTTCTCACTACTCCTCTGCATCTGAGGCCTCTATGTATCCCAGGCCGTGACAAGAAACAAAAGAAAAAACATCATGTCTGTGCTACAGGTAGAAATCTGCACAGCATCTGACTGCCGCAACTAACGTTATATGGCGTTATGTCTGATTTATTCATGACTTTATTTGTCGCTCATTTGTTTTTACATTAATTTGCAATAAGGAATTAGATTCAAGTGAAAAGTATAAATACATAAAAGATAGCTATTAATTAATTGAGCCTAACTGCTCAGTAACATCTTGAATTTAATCGTAAAATATGTTGAGAAATGTATGACAACATCATTGAAGTTATGACTTACCAATTAATATTAGAGATATAAAAAAAAAACAAGGAAAAAAATCCACACACCAAACGAAATGCAAAGTTCAAGGTCCTTTGAACAAGAGTTTATTCCTGAAGATTTACATGGAGGTGACAACAAAAACTAAAAAGTGACTGTGCACACATACAATAAAGCAAACGTTTCAGTCCTGGCTGGACTATCTTCAGTGCTAAAGAACCCAATAAATATGACAAAACGCGTAAGCTTTGGTCTACAGCGATCTGAAATGGTTTCTTATCAGACAATGACATTCTAACTTTCAGTTATGTCTTCTTCTACTGTTTTTTGGCACATTGCATTCTGTGAGCATATCACAACCTTCTGTGCTGTTGTGCAGACATGCTTTAAGATCATTTTCCTTCCTTTGTTTCCCTCTTTTTCTTGAAAAAGTATTAAAAAATGAAAATGACTTGTCACTCTGTAAAAGGATCACATATACTTAATCTGTCTTAAACCCATATCTTAATAAGTATAAGACGCACACATACCAACAAGTGGCTTTGCTACAGAGCTCATGCTCATCTGGAATCTGCAGCAGCAGCCGTTCTTTCTTTTTTGAGGGGAGGCAGTTACAGCTAATTTTATGAATGAATTTGGGTTAAAATGAAACTTGTACATCAATGATTATCAAACAAGTATGAAAATTGACTGAGAGGTTTTAATTTTTTTCACAGAATAGTCCCAATCCCACGAAAAAACGGGGAAAATCCCGTCTCATCCCAATCCCAGAAGAATGACTCCCATTCCCTCCCACACCCGTGATGTGTTTTTTTTTTTGGCTGGAATCTGTCAGTTACAGTAAAAAATACAGTATAGATCACAGCATGCCCACCAGTTTTATTGAACTGAAAGCCAGCTTAAACAATGCAGTGTGCATTGCACACACATTAAATTTCATGTAAATCATCATGTAAATCACACACACACACACGCACATGCACACATTTTGGTTACTTCAGACAGAAATGTTGGTGAGCACAACTGAGATATCATTTTCCGACAGTATTCGTTGCAGACTCCATTTTGATTATGATTTTCGCGGCTACTAAGTGTGTAAGAAATTATAGTCTGCCTCGACCCGGCTTCCACTCCAAATTGTGTATTAAACTATGCTCCTTTCCCTATAAAGAGCTTAATTATCATAGAGATAGTTCTTTCCGATCTTAATAATATGTAAATAGTACCTCCGGAGCAATAATTTGTCGCTTATAGTGTGGAAGCAGCAGCAGGCCATCAAGAACCATCTGCTGACCAAAAGGGTACATGAAATAACTGCTAGGGATTCTGTTTAATCTTATCACCTTAACATTTGGTTGTTCCCACCTGAAAGTCTACCAAAGATGTGGGAACGGAAGGCTATCACTTTCATTGTTATCTGCAATTTACATTTAAAACTAAACTTCATTTACATGTTGAGCGGGAAGATGAACGTAATACAGTATAAAATGTTTGAGCTTAGGATGTTCGTGGTTCATTCCGACTCCGTTGAACCCAAGGTACTACATGTACTTTGTCACTGCTATGCTGCAATAAACATCTTCATCGTCCTCATCACTTTTTCTTACAGTGCATGGAGAAGCCTTCTTCTTCTCTTGTATTATTGGTGGTTGGCATTGGCATACCAGCTTGGTGCATTAGCGCCACCAACTGTTACGGGTGTGGAGCACGTCATTCACTTAACCAGCCACACCAAAGCAATCAGGAGGAGAGCATAAAGAGACAGGCCAACTAGAATTGAGTTCAAAATTAAAATATATAGTTTATTTATATAAAAGGTAGGCTATATTTGTGTATTAAGTTGGGTATCAGTGTTATTACGATTCCCGGTCCCGCCCACTCACGCTGAAATTTTTTCCTGTCCCGTCTCAATCACGTCATTAATACTGATTTTGTTTCCCGTCCCGTGGGATTCCTGAAAAAATGTCAGCCTCTAGTGGACAGTGGATGAAATCAGCAAGTGTCAGACACGATGTCTTAGACTGCAGTCTGGCAGAATCATTCAGCTAGCAATTGAAGTTTGTTTTCTGCAGAAATGCAGACTGATGCTCCGGTAATGTACTGAGAGGAGAGAGAAAGGCCAAAATTTAGTATTCTGTTTGAATATTTAGCTTGTATTATAAAAGACAGAACGCTAAATTGTATAATATTTTTTACAGTGATAGATTCAAGTAGACTGTACACACAATGCCAAACAGAAGAGTCAGCAGATCAATCATTATCTGGACCGTCTGAATAGGACAAAAGTCTTTTATTAAATAAGTGAAACAGTATCCATTTTTGGCAACACAGAAATGTACAATATACATTTTTGGAATTTGTTTTTAATGAAAGTGTTATTGGAGCGAAACAACTGAGCTCCTGTGACAGTGGAACCTGTAATTATAATGAACAGCCACATGTGTATCATGCTGTTCAAGACATCACACAAACCTTATCCATTTCACTTTAGAAGGCTTTATGTGTCTTCACACATGCTAATAGTGCGCCACTAATGTACAGGTGAGAAAACTCAGAGGTGAGGGAATCAATCAAAGAATCAGACTGGAGGTCCGATCTTCTCCTTTTCCGCTCTACACTCTCTGATCTGCCAGATTTCTCATTTCTTCTTTTAACACCCCGTCTCATCTCAACCTGACTGCCTGAGCTTAGGTCAGAACTGGATGTGT
Organism: Sinocyclocheilus anshuiensis; assembly: GCF_001515605.1. Lineage (NCBI taxonomy): Eukaryota > Metazoa > Chordata > Actinopteri > Cypriniformes > Cyprinidae > Sinocyclocheilus > Sinocyclocheilus anshuiensis. Next base: position 1,970 of record NW_015540565.1, on the reverse strand, counting down.
CTCCAAGTTGTGCTAGAGAAGAAAAGCCTGAGCTGAGGGAATCCACTGAATAATCAGAAGCAGAGCGGTGGTCTGATCTACTCATTTTTTGTTCTCTGCTCTCTGATCTGCTAGAATTCCCTCTTTTTCTTTTAACACCCTGTCTCATCTCAATCTGATGACCTGTGCTCAGGCCAGAACTGGACGTGTCTCCAAGTGATGCTGTAGCTGTTTCTGTCAGCCATCTGAACTAATCTACTGGTTAAGCACAAACTGGTAGTTTATCAGAGGAAGTCTGATATTCTGTCTCTGCTGCTGCTATGAGTCTGTAAGGTTCAGCTGATCTAAAGCTTCTGGAATGCTGACTGTGATGTCATAGGTGTGATCATTTGAATAATCCCCGTTTAAAAAACAACAATATCTGAACAGCTGTGCATGTTCTAAGTGTGTGTGTGTGTGTGTGTGTTAGAGCTGTGCAATATCGACAATAATCACATTGCCATTCTTTTACAGGATATTGTGATTTTATTTGCGATTTTGATAACTGTTTTTTTCTTGTTCACACATTACATTCAAATGTGTATTTTAGTGTATAAGACCACATTTCAGAATAAAATAAAACAGAATGAACTAGCTAATAAATAAAACTGTCATGTCTCTGTGAAAAAAAGTGTTACCCGATTTTTTTGTCTTGTGATTTTGATTCAATTTTGCTCCAGCTCCACAAGTGGGAACTTTTAGAACGGTATCCAGGAGAACCACACATGATTTTTCTGCAGAGTGCTTTTGTCCATGGCAGATGGACACACGATAAAGAGGTTGTATGAAAGTCTTCTTAACGGTAATGAACACATGCTAAATTATCATCCATTTTATTACATATTAGTACTTCCTCAGTTTAAAAATTAATTTCAGAAGAAAGGACAGTAATGGAATTTACTACCATCATATATTTGCATATGTCCAAGCAGAGTTATTTTTTCTGACTTTAGGTTTAAAAAATGCTTTAACATGTGAACAACATGATGTTTATTCTTGATTTATTTGTAAATGTAAATGTCTGTTTCAATGGGACTTACATTTTGCAACACAATGTTTTCATTTATCATGTGTGTCCTAGCAAAAAAGCACATATTTGTTGTGTCGAAAACAATCTGTAACATTGTTTAGTGCAACCTTTTGAAATTGAAGCCCCCTGCTTACATTGCCCCCCATGACCCTCCCTTTCTGACACTTTTTACATTTTTAAACTGATATTACATTATTAAATACAACCCACTGGTGGATTTAAAATTAAACCATAATTAAACTTTAATTATAAATTAATGTTAAGTTATTGTTATTATTATTCAGTATCATTTTATTGTTTTTATGTCATCAATCCATTTACAGTATCTAAATATTTGATACTGAATTTTATTCATAATAAATTACATTTCCTGCTTTTTCATTTAGTAGGATATTGGTAATATTATTTTCTTTTATATTTGTTTTCCAGATACAGTTTTCCAAGTCTACTTATTACATTGTGCTTGTAAGGGGCTTGTTTTGAAAATACTAATGCTTAGTGTTTTCTATCCTTTAGGTAGATGTCTGTTGTATGTGTTGTTTGCAGCAGCTTATTCAAAGGTCCACATCACAATTTCTTTATATCCAACCGTCGCAGTCGCAGATGAACCATCAAGCAGCATAGAGGAGACTCCAGCACACAGAGAGAGAGACCTCACCATTAGACAGTGTCTGCCCTTCTGACCTCACAGCAGACCCAGAGTCCTCACCTATACTCACCCCTGAGTCTGAAACTCTTTATTCAATCCTGTGACTTCCTCCCTGGCTTCTTCTCTGCCGTCTTCGTCCCATTCCTCCCACATACCTGTTGTTTCCTGCCCCACCTCTTTGACCCCTCCTTTGTCTTTTTCTGTTCCTTCTTTTAGAAGGAACCTTCTTTTTATTACTTGCCTATAAGGCCCTTAATGGGTTAGCTCCTGCGT
>NW_015540564.1:0-1285 GCF_001515605.1 Sinocyclocheilus anshuiensis | reverse complement strand
TTTTTTTATATGTCTATATAATTTGTATTATTTTATATTATTTATATTTTAAGTTTAATTTTTTATTTAGCCATTTTACTACATCAAATGAAAATAAATGAAAATTAGAAAGTTTTTTTTATTTCATTTCAGCTAAAATTTATTCTGTTGCAAGTAGGAAAATATTTTTGTTGCTTTTGTTTTAGATAACGTCTCAGGTTACGTATGTAACCATGGTTCCTCGAGGGAACGAGACGCTGCGTCGGAGGACGCTTCGGGAACGCCTTCTGTGACCACGCTCTGAATCACATGTGAAATCAGTCCAATAGCTGGGTGAGACATCACGGGCGGGTGACGTCATGACCAGGAAGCTATAAAAGCACGTGCGGTGGAGCCGGCGTCAGCTTCAGGAATGAAGCGGGGTCGGATTTCTAGGCCATAGAACCTGACGATAGTTAGGGGCGTGAACCATCACGCAGCATCGCAGATGTCCTGCATCGAGACACCTGCCAAGAAGGCCTTTGAGGCCGCCACACTTCTGGTAGAGTGAGCCTTGACCCCAAGAGGCGAAGGGAGATCAGAGGACTCATAGGCAATAGAAATGGCATCTACTATCCACCGACTGAGGGTCTGTTTAGTAGCTGGAAGACCTCTCTTAGGGGGACCATAGCATACGAGCAGTTGGTCCGCCCTTCTCCACAGAGCAGCTCTTATGCTCGCACTGGACACATACAGTTTAGCTTCTGCTGGTCTGGATCCCCGAAGGGAGGAGGACTGAGGGCCTGGAGTACGACAGGCTGTACCAGAGGCCAGAGGTTACACGTTTTTACAGAAACGTGTAACTAGGGGGTGTCTGCACACTGACTGACCACCAAGAGGGCCGTGGTAGGCCGCAATAGCCGCCACATAGACCTTCAGGGTGAAGTGGGTCAACCCTGCGGAGAAACGGGCCTGCAAGAACTCCAAGTGGGTCAACCCTGCGGAGAAACAGACCTGCAAGAACTCCAGCACTGTACCAACCTGGCAGTTAACTGGGTCGAGCTGGCGGTCTCCGCACCAAGAAGTGAAAAGTTTCCACTTCAAGACATACAGTTTCCTCGTTGAGGGTGCTCTGGATTGGAGAATGGTCTCAACAACCTCGGTTGAGAGACCGGAAGCTATGAGTTGTGCCCCCTCAGGGGCCACACCCACAACTTCCACAGCTCTGGGCAGGGTTGGATGAATGTACCCTCCGCCTGTGAGAGGAGATCTCTCCTGACGTGAATCTCCCATGGAGTGCCGTCGAGGAGAGAAATCAGGTCCGAGA
>NW_015540563.1:2104-2296 GCF_001515605.1 Sinocyclocheilus anshuiensis | reverse complement strand
TCCTCATTTGTTAGTCGCTTTGGATAAAAGTGTTTGCTAAATACCTACATGTAAATATAATGTAAATGTAAATAACAAAACAAAAAATTTTTTGTTGTTGAAATTTTAAAACAAGCCCCAAATCAAATAAATCTCTTCATATAAACAAACTAAGGCTTTGTCTGTGCTCTTTCCATTTAAAATTAGAGGCAA
>NW_015540563.1:662-901 GCF_001515605.1 Sinocyclocheilus anshuiensis | reverse complement strand
AATCGTGTTTAAATGATTTAAACAGTCATTCAGATTTGTGTATTTACTATGTTCATCACAGCGCAAAATACTTAAATTTTTAGACTTAATAGACTATTTCTTTTCAAACTTTTTTTACATTTAATCTGGACTACAACATGCCCTAGATATTGTTTGAAAGTGCTTTGATTCTTTATTGTTTGGTCACACTTTACATTAGGGCTTCATTAGTTAACATTAGTTAATTCATTAGTTAACAT
>NW_015540563.1:0-189 GCF_001515605.1 Sinocyclocheilus anshuiensis | reverse complement strand
ACTGTATTATGACAGCACTTTTTTAAACTAAATTTCAATATCGTGATAATACCGCATACCGTGATAAAAGCATTAGCAATTAATCGCAACATGAAAATTTGATACCGGCATATCCCTACTCTCAGAGCAGCTGGAGAGCAGAGCAGTGAGACGGCAGAAGCTGAAAACACCGCGAGCGTCATCTGCACT
>NW_015540562.1:0-938 GCF_001515605.1 Sinocyclocheilus anshuiensis | reverse complement strand
GATCAAAAACAGGCAGCAAATGAAGTGAGTCTCACACATCATCTGCAGGAGGATGTGGAGTCGAGTACTGATCATCAGATCCTGCAGACCATCCGTGCTCAGCTGTGAGCAGCGCAATGATAGAGAGATCAAAACTACTGTAATGCCAGCCAAAGGATGTGAGGAAAAGACATTGACATTCTTTTGCTGTTTGACTGTCAGTAATGACAACTGAACTTTATATGAACCTTTTATGAAACTCATAAGAAAGCACAATGAAGCAAAATTATATACAATAATAAAACATTGACATTGTTCTTCAGGGAGGAACTCCATCTTTGAGTTGATCCGAATCTTAGTTCAATTTGCTGGTTCTGAAGAAAAAGACGAACTTTATTCACTGTGAAATTATATTTTATTGTTTGATGCAATATTGTGTCACATTTGTTGAGGACACAGCATCAGATCTGAAAGTACTGGATCTGAAGATGATCTACTTACTGTGAATGTTTTCTTTTTGCAATGTGAACACTTATAAGGTTTCTCTCCAGTGTGGATCCTCTCATGTATTTTCACGTCTCCTGACTTCTTGAATCTCTTGTTGCAATGTGAACACTTAAAAGGTTTCTCTCCAGTGTGGATCCTCTCATGTATTTTTAGGTCTCCTGACTTATTAAATCTCTTGTCACAGTGTGAACACCTGTAAGGTTTTTCTACAGAGTTAATCATTTCATGCAGTTTTAAACAGTTTGCTGTAGTAAAAGACTTTTCACACTCAAAGCACATGTACTCTCTCACACCAGTATGTATTTTCTGATGTACTTTCAAATTTTGTAGACATGAAAAACTCTTTCCACAGAAATAACATGAATGTGGCTTCTCCTTTGTATGAACCTTCAGGTGTTCCTTCAGAACTGAAGCCCTCAAAAATGTTTTGCCGCATTGATCACATGTGTACA
>NW_015540561.1:664-781 GCF_001515605.1 Sinocyclocheilus anshuiensis | reverse complement strand
GCACATCCATTGAGTACATGACATGATCCATTGAGCGCATCCAAACAGCACAGATCGCTTGACGGAGAGCGAAACTCTCAAGCGCTCAGTCAGCGTGTTTATCGAGTGAAAATCTGT
>NW_015540561.1:0-189 GCF_001515605.1 Sinocyclocheilus anshuiensis | reverse complement strand
GTCGCTGAGGAAATACATCAACTTCGCGCTGTGGATCGCCGGATCGGCTTTCACCGTGGATGAAGTGGAGTCCAGCACGGGGTCGTCACATGTGGTTGCCGCAAGCCTCCTTCTCGAATCCGCCAGGCGCCACTCGCTCAAGACGCTGTGTGTTTCATTGTGAAAGCGAAACGACTTTGTTTGGCCTTC
>NW_015540560.1:555-1440 GCF_001515605.1 Sinocyclocheilus anshuiensis | reverse complement strand
ATCATCCAGTTCAGTTCTCTTCCAATAGTGTCTGTGCAATCAAGCTGACAATATTGACAGAAATTAAGTGTCCCCAACTAAGCATGCCAAAAACGACAGTGGCAAGGAACCAAAACTCCATCGGTGAACCTTGGGAGAAACCTGGCTCAGTCAGGAGGCCAGTTCTTCTCTGACCAGATGAAACCAGCATGGTGTGGTTTAATTCCAGGCTGCAACACACGTCAGATTGAGCAGAGGACTTGTCTGGTTCACGTGGTCTTGTGCCGATGGCTGGCGAGGTCTTCACAGGGGATCTGTCTCTGGGGTTCGTCTAGTTGACATGGTCTCCGCTGACAATCAGGGCTGTAGAGGTCGTCTCTAGGTGCCGATCCACCATCTGATCTGGATACGAACTGGATCTGGGTGGTTACGGTGACCATCTGGTCTTTGAGAATCTGATACAATTCTTTAAATTTGATACATTTATTTAATCATTTTCATATTGTCACTCATCATTTCTGTAAATAAAAAAACAGATTTGTCATTACAGCAAAAATTTGTTTTATTTGTTTTTATTAAGTCAGTAAGTCCATAACATTTTCAACCCGTGCAACCTATTCAACCTTCATTTTTCAGATTTTGAATTTCTTTCCATTTTAAATTTAAAATTTAAAATTTAAATATCACAGGTGAGGCTATGTATTTTATTTGTACTGCATTTCACGTATTTTGCAATTTAGAATATCATATATGCATGTATGCTGAACTCATAGCAGTGAAAACATCACAATGACAGGAACATATTAAAAGCCAAGGCCTGTAGGCTTACTGGGCAGACGTGTGAAAAAATGTGTGAAACTGCATGTAGAAGTAGAGGAGGATCAGAGAGTTAACTTCAGCATTTTG
>NW_015540560.1:0-375 GCF_001515605.1 Sinocyclocheilus anshuiensis | reverse complement strand
GTCTATGTGCACTGAATTTATTTAATACACGAGTTTCACAATTTGAGTTGAATTACTAAAATAAATTAACTTTTCCACGACATTCTAGTATATCACATAAATAAGCAAAAATGACTTCAGTTACACATCACATTTCTGTTTCATTGCTGAAGTAAGAGTGTTGAACTTTCTTCTCCTGCATCCTATTCATCCAATCCAGAATGGCAGCACAGCAGAAAGGTTTGTTTGAGCTGTGCCCTTTACTCATTTCACAATACAATAAAACCAATTGCTAAATGATTAAATGTAAATATGTAAAAAGACGCTTTTATCCAAAGCAACAATATATAAGTATTGTGAAATGAGTAAAGGGCGCAGCTCAAACAAACCTTTCTG
>NW_015540559.1:0-559 GCF_001515605.1 Sinocyclocheilus anshuiensis | reverse complement strand
TCCCGCCTGCACCAAAAGTCCCACCCGCACCAAAAGTTCCAACACACCTAAAACATATCAAGACAAAAGGTAAAAATACAATAAACCCAGTTAAATGACTGCTAGACATAAGAGTGTGTAACTGCTGAGCACTATTTGTAAAACCAGTTAAATGACTGCTAGACATAAGAGTGTGTAACTGCTGAGTGCAATTTTTTTCAGGTCCTGTTGTACGACCTCTGCTTACATCAAGCAAAGCAGTGAACTCTTTCAGCAATTGTGAGTTTTAAATTTAGAAAACTGATATTTATGGATGTTTTAAGCACTTTGTGCCATGCTCAAGAATGTTCCTTAACTATGGTAAAATCAATGTATTGCACAGTCTCTTGTGACTTGTTGGTTTACATCATTCTTTTCTTTTTCAGCTTCACCCAATTCTATTGCTATTTTAACCGTTTGGACAGAACTACTATCATTACATTCATAACTTGAGGATTTACATACTAAGCATAATTGAATAATAAACATTTGATTACTAATTAGAAGCAATAGCACTCTCAAACTTTAGTAAGGCTTTGTG
>NW_015540558.1:486-889 GCF_001515605.1 Sinocyclocheilus anshuiensis | reverse complement strand
TTACTATTCCCCACCTCCAGTTCACTCGCGCGTTTGAAGATGAAATGTCACATGGAACACATTGCGTTCTGGGAAACAGCCGCTCCCATGCAGCGTCTTCAGATGCATACATCAAATTTCAGCCAATATAGCAGGTAATCCGGGCATTCCATGCATACAGAAAATTCACATACTATTCACAGTATACACACAGCATACTGCAATATAGTATGGTAGTATGCCATTCCGAACAGCTTCTGTACTGATTTCAGTGTACTTGAGTTATATTTAGCAGATTCTGGCGAATATAGTAGGTCATCCGGGTATTACATGCATACAGAAAATTTGCATACTATGCACAGCATACATACTGGATACTGCAGAAATAGTAAGAGTAGTATGATAGTATGGCATTTCGAACACA
>NW_015540558.1:0-141 GCF_001515605.1 Sinocyclocheilus anshuiensis | reverse complement strand
GAGGGCGGGGCCGAGAGCCGTGGGAACAGAGCGAGGCCGGTGGAGTAATTGATAATGAGCGACACCTGCACCACTGCCTCGGGCAGCCACCGGCGATCTCTCCGCTTGTTCCTGCTGCCCGATCTCCTCAGCACCGTGATC
>NW_015540557.1:312-1453 GCF_001515605.1 Sinocyclocheilus anshuiensis | reverse complement strand
AATCAGATTTAGTGAAACGAACATTTATTTAATACAATATTAGCTCAAATTTGCTTGGGGGAATAAAATGTAACTTTAAACAGAAATCATTTATAATCTTTTGACATGCCTATTGGTAGATTTTAGCCCAACTCCAAAGGTTTTTTTTTTTTTTTAGTATAAAATGTTCCTAAATTTGACAAATAGTGATTTTATAATGTGTAAATATAAGTATAAAAATGGTGTATTATCTAATGTCTTTAGTTGATATTATTTTGCATACATTTACTTAAGTAAAGAAAATATCATTTAATATTTGTAACTGAACTAAACATATGGGCAAAACATGACATTATTATATACAATGGCATGTTAAATTAGCAAAGAGACACGTTTCTCTGGAAAAAAAATAGGTAAATGAAAATGACTAAAATGTGAATCTTAAAATGTCCTACAATAGGTCAGATAACAGACAATATTTTTTTTTAGTACAATAAAACACTTCTAAACAAAAATAACAATTTCCATTACATTGTCAATCTTGATATTATTATATTACTTGATATTAAGTTGACTTCTGCAGATAATATGAACCTCATAAACATGTAATCAATAATAATACAGTGTGATTCATATCCATCAATAATCCCCATGAAACATCAATAATCAATTCAACTAACTATGAATCACCGCTGTACTGATACTCAGATCAGCAGTCTCTTACTCCTGCGATTAAATGCTGAAACATGATGAAAGCAGGAAGATACAGACCTACAGGAGTAACGATTACTGACTATTTTAATCATTAATCAATAATTATTAATAATACATCAATAATTATTAAGAATAATAATCACAGTCTGATGTTCATATAATGATCAAGAGTGAGTGCAAGCTGCAATAGTCTGAAAACGTTTGTATATTTGTCCTTCCGTAGAAATGTGCGATTCAGAAATATGTGTCTCATGGAGAAAAAAACGTATAAGAGCCCCACCAAAATATTCATCCACAACATAGAGCTCTATATGAACTGAAACAATAATAAATTGTAAATGTGTTCAGCATTCTGCAACAAATATTTTTCAGATTTTCGATACTATTTTAAGTCATAAAGTAAGCAATATATATTAAAATCCCGCGCATGGCTTTAGCAGGCATGTAT
>NW_015540557.1:0-134 GCF_001515605.1 Sinocyclocheilus anshuiensis | reverse complement strand
ATGTGAGACAGCCCTGCTTATTTTCACGTTACCTTACGTGAACCTCGCTCCACCAAGACGATATCAATCATGGAGACAGGTTAATCAGAGCAGTATTTAATCACTAACATCAACTGGACATCTTCAAACCATCA
>NW_015540556.1:309-522 GCF_001515605.1 Sinocyclocheilus anshuiensis | reverse complement strand
GATCCTTCATGACCCCGACTTCCACCGGCCAGGCGCCGGGAGCGGTCGAAATGGTCACCCTGCGAGCGAAAACTTGTCGTGTATCCCCGTGGACACAGGTTATGGGGAGGAAGGCTTTATACTCCGTTCGGGGGGCGAGAATATATGACTGGACCAGAGTGACCGCACTGCCCGAGTCCAGGATGGCCCGGACCGGCTTTCCATTAACTTTCA
>NW_015540556.1:0-282 GCF_001515605.1 Sinocyclocheilus anshuiensis | reverse complement strand
GGCTGTCCATTAACTTTCACTTCCACCTCTGGAGCTCCAACCGGCAGGTCGCGTTGCACAATGCAGCCTGCCAGCCAGGTCCGTGCGGGACATGCGGGGACTTCCGTTGGCATGGGCTCATCCCGTGGAGAGGGAGCCGCCTGCCTGCTCACTGGTCGCGGGGTGCCCTCCGGCGCGCCCCGCTCCTGGACCACCCTCCGGGGAAACGGCGGCGCTCTCTCCCCAGCATCCCAGTGGTGGGCCGCATCCGCCAGCTCGACAGCCTCCACCAGCTCCGCGGTG
>NW_015540555.1:369-1018 GCF_001515605.1 Sinocyclocheilus anshuiensis | reverse complement strand
GAGTGCATCCGGAAAGTATTCACAGCGCTTCACTTTTTCCACATTATGTTACAGTCTTATTCCAAAATGGATGGTTCATTATTTTCCTCAATTCTACAAACAATACCCCATAATGACAATGTGAAAGAAATTTGTTTGAAATCTTTGCAAATGTATTAAATAAAAAAATCACGTACATATTCATTACACTCAAAATTGAGCTCAGGTGCATCCTGTTTCCACTGATCATCCTTGAGCTGTTTCTACAACTTGATTGGAGTCCACCTGTGGTAAATTCAGTTGATTGGACATGATTTGGAAAGGCACACATCTGTCTATATGAGGTCCCACAGTTAACAGTGCATGTCAGAGCACAAGCCAGGCCATGAAGTCCAAGGAATTGTCTGTAGACCGCCAAGACAGTATTGTATTGAGGCACAGATCTGGGGAAGGGCACAGAAAAATTTCTGCAGCATTGAAGGTTCACAGAAGCATGTAGTCTCTGTTACCCTAATGCAGAATTTCTCAACCTTGGTCCTGGGCGCCCCCCAACACTGCACATTTTGTATGTCTCCCTTATCTGACACACCTATTTCAGGTCCTGGAGTTTCTTTTAATGAGCTAATGAGTTGAATCAGGTGTGTTTGATTAGGGAGACACACAAAATGTG
>NW_015540555.1:0-329 GCF_001515605.1 Sinocyclocheilus anshuiensis | reverse complement strand
TACAGAAATATTTATGCAGCATTGAAGGTTCACAGAAGCATGTAGTCCCTGTTACCTTTAATGGAAGAAGTTTGAAACAACCAGGACTCTTCCTAGAGCTGGCCTCCTGGCCAAACTGAGCAACTGATGGAGAAGGGCCTCATTTATAAAATGTGCATGCGCACAGATTTGATCTTAGAGTGTGCAACGTTCATATTAATAAAAACGGTCTTTGACGTGGAAAAGTACTTACGGCCACGTCAGGGTCTGAGCAGGCGTACGCACTTCTCCTTGCGGCAGAGTCAGAGTACTGCAGCTGTTTGAACATCTAAGCTGCAATAATAATAAAA
>NW_015540554.1:0-1168 GCF_001515605.1 Sinocyclocheilus anshuiensis | reverse complement strand
TGTTGGTAGCATAATCTGATAGGTAGCATTATTTGTCAGAACACCCGTCATTCTTTAACCTGCAGGGCTCAAGAACTAACCGCATATTACTGAATCACAATAGGTGACAATCAGCATCACAAACCGCATATTACTGAATCACAATAGTTGACAATCAGCATCACATAATTACTAACTAAACAGTATCACGCAAGCAAGAGGGCTGTTGGTATTGTAATATGTGTGATGCCTTACCTGGTGATACATTGCGTTCAGTCAAGTTTATTGTCAGAAGTATTGAATTCCAGCCCAGTATGGAAGGACTAAAGCCGCCACAACCACTGCAATTTGAAGGTAACACAGCAGAGAACTGGAAAAAATGGGAAAAAAATTTGAACTTTACATGACCACATCTGGCGTCGAAACAAAACATAAGAAAATACAAAGCTGCACCCCAGCTAACAGGGAAAGTTCCCAGAACATTCACTAACGTTCTTTAAAAGTTGTGTAAATGTTAGTACAAAACGTTTTAAAATAATGTTTTTGGAATGTTCTAATAACATGGTTAACTTTCTTGTAAAGTTGATAGAAAACGTTCTTAAAACAACGCTCTTGGAATGTATTTAGGACGTTATTTGTACTTGATGCAGGGCCGGGTTATCCATAGACGGGATTGGGCAAGTGCCCTGGGCCACCAGCCAACAGGGGGGCACCAAGTGATTATGATAATGACTAGACTTTTAAAATATTTTTCATGTTTTGTATATATATTATTTTGCTGGAAGAGATGCAGATACAAAATGAAGAGTTAATGATACGATATATACAGAGAGAATATAAAATATATGCATACATAAAGAATTGCGATTGGGTTAGGTCACAGTGTATTTGCCCCTCCCCCCAGTCAGAGGTCATTGTATTTGCCCCTACCCCCAGTCAGAGTCGAGCCAGCCCGCCAATTTATAATATCAAATTAAAAATGGATAGGCAGCATCAGCTGAGCGGTTGTGCAAAACGTAAATTAAAAAAAGAGAAAACATCACGACACATAGCCACCATTCAAAAAGTACCTGCAATATCAAGTTTTTTTCTTCAACATGAAGAAAAGACATAGACATCGGCACCAGCAGAAGGCACTAGTAGTGAAGCTAATGCCTCAACCGATACTCAAGCAGCAGCTAATGTTGTG
>NW_015540553.1:0-810 GCF_001515605.1 Sinocyclocheilus anshuiensis | reverse complement strand
AATACCTGCTCTGTAGTATTCTCTTTTGGATTATAAGTAAATGTTGTTACGACACTATTAATGTGTATGTGTCCTCTATACCTCTATGGCTCTCAATAGATTCAGTGGTTGGAGTTGGGTTAATACTCCTTGACAAGTTCTGTTGCTACATTCTGATTACGTTATTGGCTAAATTTAAAAACAAAACATATTGATCATTTAATAATTGTTGTAATGCTAAAATGTTTGTTTTCAACTTCCAAATAGGTGTCCAGTGATTGATAAATAAATATTTGATTTCTGAATATTGTACCCTAATTGAAGTAGCTGTTTAAATAGGATCATGATTTTACATACCATTGCATGAATGACTGCCTGACACATAATATATTATTATATTTATGACTAACGATCAAATGATTAAGTAGTTAGAAACTAGTTGCTATGAATACAGGTGCCATCAGTTGTCTTCTTATGAATGACTTGTTTGTCATTGAGTCAGTGTTGCTGATGCGAAGTAGGCCCTTCGTTACCAAACACCAAGTAACTAAATTAGGATACAATTATGAGTCATTCGCAAACTGTTAAACATTAAACTGTTGGTTACTTTAAAACTAACCTTCATCTGGGAGATCACAGGGATATGTGAATATTTGATCTGTTAACTGGTTGCATATGTCAGATTTATTGCATGACTCGGGCAGAGAAAAGCTGTTGCTATCAAACACTGTTTACTTAATCATCTGAGTCAGTGCAATGGTGAAGGTATAGATCAAATAGGCCAACTGATGGAAGGTTTGCGAAGAAATTTCATGCTCCCTTGTAAAAGTA
>NW_015540552.1:710-914 GCF_001515605.1 Sinocyclocheilus anshuiensis | reverse complement strand
TGTGGAGTTTATCTGTATAGAGTGCTATCAAAATAAAAAGCAGACGTCCAAGTGTCTTTTTGATTTTTTTTCGCTGGTTTTATTCAATTTTCAATTGAAAATTATTAGTGCTTAAAGATGTATTATTTTGATTTTCTTCCAGTATTTCAAAGGGAATGAGCTGTGTTCTGACCTGAAGCACAAGAAAAGCTAAAATGTTGGGGA
>NW_015540552.1:0-296 GCF_001515605.1 Sinocyclocheilus anshuiensis | reverse complement strand
CAGCCGCGTTGACGGATCGCAGCAATGGCTCAAAGCGGCCAATGAGGCGTCTAGGTATTTATTATGTCTGTGGCCACAACCGTCTGAACGTGAAGGATCGTCCCGGATGAGATCGTCAGGTGAAAGGTCATCATGTGGATCATTTTATTTATGGATAAATTATTATTCAATAATTTTACTAATAGTTAGATTGGGCAGGCCTTCACAAAATGGCATTTAATAAAAAAATTAAAATAAAATAATAATAATAACAATAATAATCTATCTATCTATCTATCTATCTATCTATCTATCTA
>NW_015540551.1:707-803 GCF_001515605.1 Sinocyclocheilus anshuiensis | reverse complement strand
CTGTGACTTGACTTGACTCATGAAGAACAACTGTGACTTGATTTGGTTCAGTTGTGACTGCTGTGACATAACGGGGCTCTGTTTTGTCCGCCATTT
>NW_015540551.1:0-312 GCF_001515605.1 Sinocyclocheilus anshuiensis | reverse complement strand
ATTGACTCATGACGATCAACTGTGACTTGACATGATTCAGGATTGGCAGCTGTGACATAACGGGGTGCTGTTGTGTCTGCCATTTTGAGATCAGGCTCTGCTGTCGCCACCATTTTGTGAGCGTGCTCTAGTGTGACTGCCATTACACAAGCGGACTCTGCGTCATGTTTCTCCGCAACCCCCACCGTGAACACGGAGTCGACACACAGCAGAGCAAAATCCAAAAAAATAGCTTAGAGAAGAACGGAGACCCTCATGGATTAATCATGACCTTAAGGGTTCATTTACTCCATCACAAAAAAAGTCTATTAG
>NW_015540550.1:457-550 GCF_001515605.1 Sinocyclocheilus anshuiensis | reverse complement strand
CTCCGAAGCTCCACCGGAGCCTTCTGCCCAGGAAGGGCTCCGGTTTCCGAGTATGGAGGGCTCCGGGCTCCTGATTCCCCGTTAAGCCCAGGG
>NW_015540550.1:0-129 GCF_001515605.1 Sinocyclocheilus anshuiensis | reverse complement strand
CAGTGTCGGCTCCAGCCCCAGAGCTCGCTCCAGTGTCGGCTCCAGCCCCAGAGCTCACTCCAGCGTGTCAAGCGGCGATAATGGACATGGCTCTGCCCCCGGGGTTCTCGGCACCCGTCCTCACCCCAG
>NW_015540549.1:0-559 GCF_001515605.1 Sinocyclocheilus anshuiensis | reverse complement strand
CTGATACTCGTCGTCGGTAAGGTGATACAATGCTAAATCGTCAATGTGTAGGATCCTTAGGGACATTGATCCATAAAGTTTGGTTGGGCAGGATAATGCGTGTGGCTGTGTCGTGTTGATCGTAGGTGAGGGTAGCTGAACGCGCTGGGGTGTCGACTAGCCATTGGTTTCAACGATTTACGACAAAAAAAAAATTTGGTGAAAGGAGTCAATCTTAGTTTTGGGACCTGTATTTAAAGTTGAGTTAAGGGAGTTCCCTGATGAGGGGACTAGAGGGGAAAGGAAACCTGAATTTAAAGTTGAGTTAAGGGAGTTCCCTGATGAGGGGACTAGAGGGGAAAGGAAATTATAGTGAGAGAGGGAAACGAGAAACACAAAGAGAGACACAAAGGAAAAAAACAAACAAACAAAGAGACACAAGGACACCGAATGAGGTGAGACAGCAAACGAGTGTCACATGTGTGGAGTACCTCCTCTCTACTAGAGGTTGGTCCCAGCAGTGCGGCGGAGGAGCGTGTGTAGGTGTTATGTTTAAGAAAGATAGCTCTATGTCTTCCTA
>NW_015540548.1:318-518 GCF_001515605.1 Sinocyclocheilus anshuiensis | reverse complement strand
ATTAATGCTTATTAAAGCTATAACGTTATTCAGATTAAGAGCTGTAAGTGATTTTCTGTTTTCATTTTGATGGCCCAAGTGCCAGTCTGTCACTTTAAAACAATATATTGACACACATCGGATTTTCTCCCAACTGTTCTCCTCCACTTAAGACATAAACTGTGTTTAAGTAAATACTCTCCAAATGGCCGGCTTGGAGA
>NW_015540548.1:0-110 GCF_001515605.1 Sinocyclocheilus anshuiensis | reverse complement strand
AGTAAAGACGGCATTTTACAACAATCACCGACTGAGCTGATTCTGCCGTTAAGTTTGGGTTTTGAGAGGAACGAATGCACACCGCTGTGAAGGGAAAGAAGTTGCGCAAG
>NW_015540547.1:0-4342 GCF_001515605.1 Sinocyclocheilus anshuiensis | reverse complement strand
TGAAAAAATTCTTGCAACCTATAAAACCCACGATTCCATTCGGAGAGACTGGAGACCAAGCTTTGAGTGCACTATTATGTCCAGACAGGAAAAGGATAACTAACTTAACTGACTGCCCTTAGGCTGGGAAGCACGGGATATGCAGTGTGACAAATGACTTGCTACCGCCTGCTTCCTGCCCCGAACTTACAATCTTTTTTTTGTCACCGACAAAGAAACCGAGCATACACAGAAAAAACGTTTAATTCTCCTAAGTAGTGAAAATATATTCATGAATAATGTTTTATGTCCTAAATATGTGTGATGTGTTATTGAAACTCTGATAGTAATCATTGCCTTATAACTTTTCTTAGTAATTAAGATTATTAATGTGTATGCAAAATAGCTGTTGACTGAGCTTAAAAGAAAGCTTGTTTCACACGTTGAATGTTGGTGTGAGTGAAAAGTTGATATTATGTATCAGTTCTCTGATAATACTTTTACCAGAAATTATTTGGAAACTTGTAGAAAATACCCACCATAAACAGCATGTGATTTGATGCATAATAAGAAACAGTATGGGGCGTGGCTAAGCCCGCAGCTCCATCTGATTGGAAAAAGCGACCCGTGGGACGGATTTAAGCCGCAGATTAAAACGGCACAAAACCCGAGATTTAGGGCTGGAAAAGGAGCTGGAAAAGAAACACCACGCGCTCACGCCTTTGCTTCGAGACTCTGGTAACGGAGCTTCAATGCCATAACATCGCACAGCCGGGACTCCAGAACGCGAAGCCTTGTGAAAACAGAGACTTTTCAAAAGGCTTCTGAAGCCTCTTCCATCATCAGGCAGATAACCAATGCAACGAGGGCTTTCCCGAGAGGACGTCATTCAAACGCCATTCCGACGTCACACCAGAGACCAATCAGAAACTGGGTTTCCCTCAAGCAGCCAAACTCGGAAGCCGTTTCATGAACCACGAGAACCATCTCAGCTTTCAGCCAAACAAACTCAGGTACAGGCAATATCTGGTCACTGCTGAAATAGGTGCTAAACTGAACAAGTTGGTTAAGCGGTAAAGATAAGCAAATATTTTGTGAGTTCCCTCAGGCAAAGTTAAATAACTCATGGAAACGAGTTAAACTTTGAAACTCCATAAGAACGTCGTCATTTCTCTCAGTCTAATAATCTGTAGAAACTGTATGTTTGTGTGTATGTGTGTTTTAGTTAGTTTTATGTAATCTAGAATAACCAATAAATTTCATGTTTCATCTATATAAATAATCAATTGTCTGGTGTCATATAATTTCAAAGTTAAACTCTGCCAAAAGATCCTGTTGCTACCCTCGTAGCCTACTTATAATTGCTACCTTGCTCAAAATCTGATAAGGTTACCATTTTGTTCATGTGTTGTTGGCCACGAATTAATATGAACAGAATCGTTAATATACACTGACGTTAATGTCTCGCTGGACGAGTCGTTGACTTAAAGTGTAACTATCAAGATTAGAATCAGTTCTAATCAGGTTGATATCGAAAGTCAAAGCTTCGATTTCTTTCAACTCTGACTGAATTAATAAACATTAATTCCCTAAATAAAAGAAATGTATTAAATTACTACATTTTAATGGTGGAGATAAAAGCTGGCAAAATTTGACTGAGAAATTATTGTTACCAATATATTATGAATTTTGTCTATTTTTGTCCGGAAAAATAGATAAAAGACAAGAGAAACTGAATTTATTGTGTTAACTGGATATGTTATTATGGCACGGCAGAGCATGTTGTTTGAATGTGAAACTCGAGTTGTTGTTTAGAAATCGAACTGCAGTAAGAACATTTAATTTTGGTCCACCGAGACAAAATAAGTCGCTTAAAGCGCATGAACAGAGAAGCAAGCGTGTTCCTTGTTCTCCTGTCTTTCTAAAAAGGCCTCAGAGTGTGATTTGTATAGTGCGTTTAACCACTTCCAAATGCAGCTCTGCTATTATCTCCCCGGTTTGAGAATATCAGATTAGCTAACTGATAATTCCGCTTGCCATTAAATTCACTAAAGAATAGTGAATTTGAAACGCGGTGCTCAGAGAGAGTGTCCGAACGATATTAATTTTGGGAGAATTATGAAACCTTGATCAGGTGAAATTGTGGTTAATCCACGTGTGTTTTTGTCTGCATAAATAGACATGTGCTGATATTCGCTGAGGCATCCGCGACAGTTATTGTATTAATTGCAGTAATCTGTAGATTAATCTACCTCACTCAGAACGAGTTGAGAATGTTTAGCGCTGTAAGATAAGAATCTATAGTGCTTTTTGGTTGTGAGATGCGCTGACATCTCCTGCAATATACTTAAACTGTGTATAACCATCACTGTGTGTAAGCACAAGCTAGTTATTGCAGGATACGTTGCCATAGTGACAGCTGTAGCCCGGAAGTTCTAAGAAACCCTTTCCGGGATAACTTCCGCCTAACGGCGCCATTTTGAGCTGTTTGTAAACAGACAGTCAAGCTAAGCTATTAGCATGGAAGGCTAGTGGTTAGCACGTAGCATTGTGTGATCTTAGATGCAGAGTGTAATGCAGTGTGTTGAAGTGTTGATGTGAGCTAAATGTGTGTATCTGAACTCTCACATTAGAAGGCTCTTTCACCTCATCCCTCTCTCTTTCATACTGATTTCATACTATCTCTCTCCCTCACCTCCCTTTGAAAAGAACGTTGACAGATGCAAACTTTATAAACCTTACTGCAACGCGATTTGAACCAAACGTCAGATTAGTGATCTGTTAAATATTTAATCGGTTAAATAATTACCTTAATGCTACGTTGGGATTGATTAATTCAACTATAGTTTTAGGAAATCAGAAGATGCTATCAATTTGCCATATTTAAGGATTTGAAATCGGTAATTTAACTTCGTAATTAACTATAGATTTGGAATTTTCATTCCGTTTTATAAATTAATTACAGATTTGGAATTTGCATTTCAGCTCATAAATTAATTTCAGCTCCTGCTTGCACATGGCAAGCAATATTTATTGATGCATGTAATTATGTGCTATCATAATTTAAAGACAACAACAGTAAAAGTTTAATCTTTAAGGATAACGAGTTACATGTGATAACGTAATAGTGTAATAGTGATTTCATAATTAATTACATATTTGGAATTTTAATTTCAGTTAATAATTAATTACGGGTCCTGTTCCCATATTGCCACACTATTTGCTGATCATTTCAACTATAATTGAGTTGCTAATTTTAATGACAAACTTCATAAAATGTTAATCCTTAACCGTCAATAAGGCAATAGAATTTTTTTTTTCATGGTTAGCTCATTAGGGTGTGGGTTTATCCTGCTTCAAGATATTGATTGATTAATAGTAATTTTTAATTACTCTCATCAATTTTAATGATAACATCATTAAATTCTAACAGGAAATACCATTTCTAACCTGAAATTGTAATTTAATTTGCGATTGGACTTCTTTCCCTCTCCCTTTCAGTTATTTAATTCATTTAATACATTGGGAGAGCAAAACTTTTCTCTCCCCTCTTCTGCTTCTTTCTCTCAGCTGTTCCTCCTGAGTTGACTGCTGCGATTATTTTGCTGGTTATTTTGCCTGGGGAAATCACAAAGTAGGGACATTTTAGAAATTGAACAGGTATTTTGTGAAACTTGAGAACGCTGTTTCAAAAGTGTCTTCTATTTACCTTTCACTCTTGCTAAACCCTACCCAGCTAAGGAGACTGACAGGCACCCGCCAAAATTTGAACAAGCATCCAGGAATGAAAAATTGGTGAACAGTGTCAATCTAACAGCTAAAACCCAATACTGTCATTTTTATTGTTTTTCCTTCACCCGAAGGAATTGTAATAACAATCACAGTCCTGTGGTTTGTGGTATTAAGAGATCCCCAAACGCCGGTTTAGATCCACTTTCTAAACCAAACCTAACCAAAAGGAAAAGAGAAGAAAATTCAATTATCCTTATTCTGCTACCAGAAAAGGATATCTTGTTGTTTTATCTTTCCCTCTCATCTTACCATTGACTTTCTTTCCTTTCAAAAGAAAAAAAAAACTTTTCTGTTACAGGAAAATTGGAAACCGCCAATTACTATCCTGTCCGCTGCTCGGTTTTGTTTGTTCTTTTTCTTTCATCCCTCCGTTCTCTAGCTGTGCTACCTGTGTGCTTACTAATTTTCCCCACAGAGACTACAAATTAGGAGCACGCCCACCAGAGAATCACAGTCACCGAGAACTACACTCACTCGCAAACCTCAAGTGACATTGCACACTTACACCCCTGTTTTGCCTTGTTTGTTTGTTTGTTTTGTTTTCTCTTCTTCAAGGTCTGTGTCAGTCTAG
>NW_015540546.1:837-1111 GCF_001515605.1 Sinocyclocheilus anshuiensis | reverse complement strand
CATATCATCATATAGTGAGACAGCAGAAGCTGAAAACACCGCGAGTGTCATTCTCGCTTTAGTAAGTGTGTAGTAAACACTGCGCCATTCATTCATTGCGGAAATCATGGCGCCTTATGCGTGATATCAAATGCTTCTGCAGATTTATAGTATTACTATAGCATTTCACCTGAGCACTGCTAATTGTGTGTATGGTCATGATAAGCACTGAATGAATGACAGGCTTTCTGTTGTAACATCGCGCAAGGTAAATAAGGGTGACATCTAGTGGAGA
>NW_015540546.1:0-703 GCF_001515605.1 Sinocyclocheilus anshuiensis | reverse complement strand
CGCGGCTTTTGAGAATCGATATCGAATCGACGTCATTTAAAAAAACGATTAATCGAAAAATCTATTTTTTTTGGCCCAGCCCTAACTATATCTGGTCTATACTTAACCGAGACGTTGAAATGACGGCTATTGCTTGCTGGGATGTAATAGGCTGCATTGATGGAACCCAAACTCCCATCACGGCTCTGTTCCTGACTCCAGAATTTGTTGGGAATAATAATATTTACCATAATAGGAAATGGTCAAAAAGGCTTTGGATAGAGAATTCTGCTCTCTGTCTCTTACGGCCAGTGTTGCCAACTGCTTTCAGTTGAAAGTAGCTAAAACTGGCTACAACCATACTAGACCGTCATAACGTGTCAAACACGGTAACGTTACCAGACTGTTTGATCAAACGTTTGAACAATAGCCTACTTCCCTAGTTAGGGAGAACCTGTGAATGTAACACTGTAACTGTTATTTTAGCTCTGTATGCCTCAGACTTTAGTATAGCCTACTATTCCCATATATCTGCGACGAATTAATAGTTTGGTAATTTAGAATTTATCCCAGTACTGTTTAAATAAATCAGTCATTCTTGAGGAGTGGGACAAAACAGGGTGCAAAATTGAAAAAATAAAACCTTGTACTCAGACAAATGAAACTACATTTATTTATTTTATATGTACTAAGCTACTGAGCTATGCTTTGATACAACCTCACA
>NW_015540545.1:0-888 GCF_001515605.1 Sinocyclocheilus anshuiensis | reverse complement strand
CTAGGTGTGCACAGTTAGAGAAATGACAAGGGCTAAACAAGACAAGGGCTAAACGAGGCGTAGCTAGGAGAAACAAGGAGGCAAGACAAAGCATGGCCAAACATAAACGAAGACAAAGCCAAGTGCTCAAACACAGAAACATTAAACAGTTTTGTACATATGCATATGTTGAATATCCTTGTTTCGGTTTCGGTTTCCAATACGCAGACATTACAACATGAATGCCTGAATAAAGTGAAGACCAAATAATCAACATGATTCATATTGGAAAATGATAAGCAAGCGCTGCTTGTTTACAGTTTGCATATCTGCAGTCTTCGTTTTGATAAA
Source organism: Sinocyclocheilus anshuiensis (assembly GCF_001515605.1). Classification (NCBI taxonomy): domain Eukaryota; kingdom Metazoa; phylum Chordata; class Actinopteri; order Cypriniformes; family Cyprinidae; genus Sinocyclocheilus; species Sinocyclocheilus anshuiensis. Next base: position 558 of record NW_015540545.1, on the reverse strand, counting down.
ATACAGAATACTGCCACCTGCTGGAATGGAGTGTTATTTCCTCTTATGCAGGGCAGCTGACTGTTGGCTTTTAGGGGCCATTTACACAACATATTTTTTAAAATTGACACGTACTGTGCATGTCTACATACCTAACACGTACTACGCACGCGCATGACGTCACTGTTTTCAAAGATTCCCGTATCCCGTATTTTACACGGAAACGACAACGGTGCCGTTTTCAAAAACTTCCACTTTGAAACCCGTTTTCAAAAATATGCGTATTCAGGCGAACAGACATACACAACAATGGCGGAGTATATGGTACTGCTGTTGCTGCACAAGAGTTTGCTAACGCTCAATTGTGGAAGTGTGGATTTACTTCACCAATATTAGAACCAACAGCGGAGATGCATCATATACATCATATAATCTTTACTTCCCTACAGGTACTGTTTACTAACAAGGTGACAGCGCCAACTACTGGCCTGGCATACTTAATACAGCGTTTTTGGCCATTTTCGCGGGTATGTTTAAACGCGAATCATTTTGAAAACGTTGTCGTGTATACGTGAAACT
>NW_015540544.1:0-1247 GCF_001515605.1 Sinocyclocheilus anshuiensis | reverse complement strand
TATATATATATATATATTTATTTGCAGTACATTAGAATGTGTCCCATTTAATTTTGTTTTCTGAGCAAAAAATAATGACACCAAGACACCAAGTAAAATGTCGTTCATTATAACAATAGTTAATATACCAAAAATCTTGTAAGGCATTAAATGATGTTTTTTAAAAATCTAATTAATTGCCATTTTAAATCTTTCAAAATCTTTGTCACCATCCTTTAAACCACTAGGTTTTACACATTTGTCAGCAAGTTTTTTACCATTTCAAATATAATAAAATTTAGTACAATCACTACGTCAGAATAAGTAAGTTGTTTCATTTTTACATAAATGGATCTGTTACACTGAATGATGATGGAACATTATTTCACCAATATTATGACATTTTATTTTCACAAAAGTTATTTGAAACATGAAAGTAGATGCTTTTTTAAAGGGGTGGTTGACTGCTTTTTTTCTTGGCTTGATTGTGTTTATGGGGTGCAGTGTAACATTTTTATGTTTTATTTTTTTTAAAACGCCTTGTTTTTCATATATTTTACCTTTATTGTAAGCCGCTGTCTCCATTGTCATTTGAACAGCTGGTTGACTTCCTGTTTCTGTGACAACACTCCCTCAGAAATACGCAATGGGCTCAGATTGGTTAGCTGGCCCAGTTTGTTGTGATTCGTTAACCGTGTCCTGCATGTTTTCCGGGAACTTCTCTAAAGCCTCGCAACATGGCCCCACCCCCTTTTTTTGCATGTTCCCGGGGGCGGAGTTTATGTAAATTTCTGGGTTTGTGACGTAACGAACCCAGGAAGTAGCTCGTTGTAGTCCCTACCAGCCGTTTTTGTAGGCATTAAACTGCCAGCATTTTAAAAGACGATATCTCCGTTTGCATTGAACTTTCAGCGTCACAACTTTGCAGACATTGTTTATGCTCAAACAGCAACATTACACACTAACTAACATTTAAAAAGTGAAATTGCAATCAACCACCCCTTTAAGTATATAAAATCACTTTTGTTTATTTAAATTGATGCGGTCACCAAAATGCGATGTTTCATCTTTGACCCAAATACATATTTTCAATTATATATAAAATATATAATATGTGTATTAAGCCAAAATAAAAGTATAAAACAAAAACAATAAAAATCAAATATAATTATTGCAACTATAATTATTATTTTATTTAAATAAATACACATACATACATTATTTAATTGGAATTTAACTGAATAAAAACGATCTATAGTATAGGGAAT
>NW_015540543.1:1534-1723 GCF_001515605.1 Sinocyclocheilus anshuiensis | reverse complement strand
TGGGGCTGTAAATACGGGATGAGTACGGTTTCTCCCACGATCCTGTTTTTTACACCTCAGCATGGAGATCGGGGAAAAACGGAAGGCCCCATCATGAAGGCTGTGATCTGGATTTCAGAAAACGCTCGTCTAATTACTTTTAGGACGAGCGTCCTGTTTCTCGGCTGGCCAAACGATATTTTATTTTGG
>NW_015540543.1:677-1406 GCF_001515605.1 Sinocyclocheilus anshuiensis | reverse complement strand
CTCATACGCGAGGGACTGTGGTGGCGAGTCCACAGTCTCCTCTGTCTCGACACTCATCACATCCACCTCCTCGGAGGAAGATAGATGAAGTGTCTGGCTCTCTCTCTGGGAGGAAGAAATCGCAGCGCGGGCTTCCGAACCCTGAGAGAGAGCCGCGGATCTAGCGGGTGAGGACCGAGACGAGCCCGTCTCGGATCCCTCCACTAAATCCACCTGCGATCCCTACGACAACAGTCTACGCCGTGCCTCGGCAACAGCGGGACCGCTGCCAGCGGGATCGCGACCCTGGCCGCTCTCATCAAACACAGCCAGGCGAGAGCGGAGCATACGCAGTGAGAGTAACTCGCAGTGATGACAATCAGCTCCTCGAAAGCTGACCGTGCATGCTCCGCTCCTAAACAAACAACACACAGATCGTGTGTATCCCCCGCTGCCAGATAGCGTGGGCAGGGAGGAGCACAACGTCTGTAATGCCGTTCGCTCGCCATAGATTTTTGCTTAGACTTTGACATATTCTTTTGAATGCTTGTGGACTGACAGACAACAGTAAATAGACTGACACATACACAGAGAGCTACTGAAGAGCAGAAGCTAACTTGCGCTCTGCCGGATGCGCTTTTATACTTCCTGGCGCTCACGTCACCCCGCTCATGACGTCTCGCTGCTCCATTGGACTGATTTTACACGTGCTTCAGAACGCGGTCACACAGGGGCGTTCCCAAAGCGACT
>NW_015540543.1:0-362 GCF_001515605.1 Sinocyclocheilus anshuiensis | reverse complement strand
CTCCTCCTCCTCCTATTGACGAGGAGGCTTCTGTTTACAGAGTCCGTAAGCTTCTTGACGTCCGTCCTCGAGGGCGCGGTCACCAGTTTTTGGTGGATTGGGAGGGGTACGGTCCTGAGGAGAGGTGTTGGATTCCGGCCCGGGACGTCCTGGATCGCTCGCTGATCGAGGACTTCTACCGTTCTCGCCAGGCTTCTTCCTCGGGAGCGCCTAGGGGCGCTCGTTGAGGGAGGGGTACTGTCATGAGCTGGGTTTGTTTCTCTCTCACACACACGGGATTTCACACACACATACACACACATACACACACTATCATGCACACACACTCAGGCACGCCCATGCTCATTCTAGCCCTCATCTCC
>NW_015540542.1:0-843 GCF_001515605.1 Sinocyclocheilus anshuiensis | reverse complement strand
AGACAGCCCCGCCCTCCCGTTTTCTCCTCTCTCAGTGAGCCTCGGCGAGAGAAACAGCGGAGTCAAGGAGCTAAGCAACCGGGTCTGAGCGATCGCATGCCGGCACTGTACCCGCGTGCTTGCTCTCCCCGTTGCACTCGGATCCGCCGCAGAAGGTTAGTGAGCTACGCACTTTCTGAGACAGAATGTTCACTTGAGCATGAGTCTCGCTCTTCTCCACGCGCGGACCGCCTTCACGGAAAGCAGCCCAGCTCTCCCGTTTCTCCTCTCTCAGCGAGCCTCGGAGAAGGAAACAGCGGAGTCAGGGAATAAGCAATCAGTCTGACTGATCTCATGCCGGCACTGTGCCTGCGTGCTCTCCCTCTATTGCACTCATATCTGCCGCAGAAGGGCAGTGAGCTACGCGCTTACTAAGACAGAATGCTCACTCGAGCATGAGTCGCGCTTTTCTCCACTCGCGGACCGCCTTTCACTATACAGCCCTGCTCTCACGTTTCTCCTCTCTCAGCAAGCCTCGGAGAGAGAAATGACGAAGCCTGGGAACTAAGCAACTTAGCAAGCCTCGGAGAGAGAAACGACGAAGCCTGGGAACTAAGCAACCGGGTCTGAGCGATCTCACGCCGACACAGAGCCTGCGTACTCGCCCTCCCCGCTGCGCTTCGATTCGTGTCTCATACAAAAGGATTAGCGCCCCTCTTTACATCGAGCGGCTTTATCCTACAAAGTAGATCGGAGCAGATGCTGCCGCTGACAGCTTCAAATTTATGTGTGTGTCACTGTGGCTGCGCTCCCAGACATGGGCCGCTTTTACAAAAGCAGTTGCCCCCGTTCGTTCGCGGAAGG
>NW_015540541.1:0-529 GCF_001515605.1 Sinocyclocheilus anshuiensis | reverse complement strand
GACTTCAGCAGGTTTTACTTTAAAAGCAGCGCTGCCTCTTTAAAATCTGATGACGCGGATCTGACACATATCTTCTCCAATTGATGCGGATCTGACACATAATCTTCTCCAAACTCTTTACGGTCATTTAAGGCTTTATAACTCATTTAAGACTGTTTATGAGGTTACTCACCAAAACCGTGTATTTTGACATAATTGTGTGTTTTCGTCCGTTGAAGCGCTACTGGTGCGCTGTCCAAAGCGGCTCAGCGTCTGTGTACAGCCGAACGAGCAACCTTTTAAACTATAGCCTACTTCACTGCACCGTTCAGGTGGCGTAACCCCAGGTATGTGTTGAACCCACATTCTCGGGTTATGAAGAATAAAGAAGGGAAAAGTTAATCTTCCGAAAAGAAGCAGCAATATCTTCTCAGGTAAAAGTTATTAGAACCGTGTCTAGGGGCAAGCTGGCCATCACTCTGCTCCGACCTTATCAGCCCGTTTTTATCCTATTATTTGATTCGCTCTTGTCGCTTATGACAGAACAGCT
>NW_015540540.1:0-320 GCF_001515605.1 Sinocyclocheilus anshuiensis | reverse complement strand
TCGCAATTGTTTTTTTCTCTCTCACAATTCTGACTTTTTTCTCACTGTTCTGTCTTTTTTTCTCACAATTCTGACTTTTTTTCACACTGTTCTGACTTTTTTTCTCACAATTCTGACTTTTTTCTCACAATTCTGACTTTTTTCTCACAGTTCTGACTTTTTTCTCACAATTCTGACTTTTTTCTCACAATTATGGCTTTTTTCTCACAATTCTTGCTTTTTTCCTCACAATTCTGACTTTTTTCTCTCAATGCTGACTTTTTATCTCACAATTTTGACTTTTTTCTCACAGTTCTGACTTTTTTCTCACAGTTCTGACT
>NW_015540539.1:0-529 GCF_001515605.1 Sinocyclocheilus anshuiensis | reverse complement strand
GACCTAAAAGCTAGTGATTCTCTGTTCAGGCCCATCAGCCCACAGGCCTAGTTGGCGCAGTTAGGCAGCGTGTCAGTCTCATAATCTGAAGGTCGTGAGTTTGAGCCTCACACAGGGCAGTGTGTTGCTTTTTGATACCTGAGAGTGCTTAGACGAAAGAGCGGGCTTCTCTGTTCTCTTCCATCCCTGAGTGCGCTTAGACGAAATAGCGGGCTTTTCTGTTCTCTTCCCTGTGGTTATACCTATCTCCTGTGGGCAAAAGACCATAGCTCCTCTGGAGGGCAGGCAACATGACGTTTTGTGAAAAACTGTGAGGTTCCAGGTAAATTCCCTGAATCTCATCCATTATATTCAGTCCTATGCTATACTTTGATATACAATGTCGTCAAAATTCTGCATTCATGCTGGGCTAATGCTGAATGAATGCAGTAATAGCATCCCTCTCATATTCATGTAACATGTGGCCATGTCCTCCTGAGGTTTTGTTAGCAACAGAGATGAGACAAACTATAGGAGCGAGGTGAGCCGC
>NW_015540538.1:776-860 GCF_001515605.1 Sinocyclocheilus anshuiensis | reverse complement strand
CGTTGGGTGTGCAGCAATTCAATGAAAGCGCTATATATATATATAAATGCATCTATGCCTCATGCCAAAACAAAGTACAGTACG
>NW_015540538.1:0-484 GCF_001515605.1 Sinocyclocheilus anshuiensis | reverse complement strand
TGCAAATAATATCTTATTTACGTGTCTACGTGTGGCGTTTAGCACTGAGTGAATTCTGACTGTCACAATGCGTGCGTGAGAGGTGGCAGCCCAATCTATTTATATCTTTATAAATATCTTAATATATTATTATATGCTATAATAACCATTTACACGCACGAGTATTATTATCACACGAGCTTCACTCCTCCCGACCGCAGACGCAGGTTTACAAGCCACTTTTTCCTGCGTTTTTCAATCAATTTCTTGACTTATGAACAACACATTTTCGAACACGGTAAAAGCTCCTTGTGGTTTCTCGGTTTGTCCGATTTGAGCATCCATAAACAACGCAAAACACAGGCATTTGGAGTTTCTGCTAGTGATTCCTATGGAGAGAAAAATCACTTCCTGCCCTCCAGCTGCATTTCGCGCGTCACGACGTCATGTGCAAACAACCTATAGAGGAGGCACACTAATTGTATTGGTCTGGGATCCCTGCCGA
>NW_015540537.1:1793-2059 GCF_001515605.1 Sinocyclocheilus anshuiensis | reverse complement strand
TCTGTTGAGCAGCAAATACTCCAGCATGGTCTCGTCAGTCATCTCTCTTTATTCTTGACGTCAAAGCTGTCAAAGCTGACTCCGGTAGCTCTTGTTGGATGCAGGGTTGCCAAGTACGCATTTTTTTTCCACAGAATTGGGCTACTTGTTGCTACATGTTGCCATGGGTTGATTTTTCCCAAGTGGGGTAAAGGTTTGAAATATTGCATAAATTACATTTGACTGAAATGCTTGTATTGAAACATTTTGCATTCTACCTATGATAA
>NW_015540537.1:653-1523 GCF_001515605.1 Sinocyclocheilus anshuiensis | reverse complement strand
GACCCTCTAACATTTGCACTCTCTATTCTATTTCTATTCTAATGGCCAATCCATCATTTTTTGGGGGGATTTTTTATTTATTTATTTATTTTGTAATAAGTATCGGTTCAGGCACCGTTTAGGCACTGGAACGTTTTAAAAGTATCGATTTGGCACCGGTATCGAAAAAAACCCAAACGATACCCAACCCTACCGACGACCCCTTCTCTCTCAGACACGTCTCATTCGCTCCGGTTAAATAGTGCTTGTATTGCGCATTATAGTAATTTCCCGCAGGTTTCGCTCTTATACCAAAAGCGCACGCACCACCACTGATCTATATTAGTGGAGCGAACAGCTTGTGAGCCACAAATACCAAAATGAGTGGCTAACTGCGCTAAAACACTCAAATACATAAAAATTATGTCAAAATGCCCGTCTTGGCGAGTATCCAGTTAAACAGTCAGTTTTGGAACGCTAAATAGTTGAGAAGGAGAACGCATGTTGTGTAACAGTATATTGGGTCCGTGGATAAACTCTTAAAGGGACCGCAGTCCAATATTTATAATGCTGTCTGTCATGTTAAAGAACAAAAGACAAAGAAAATAATTTTCTGCTCTTGACTGCATACGTCTTATAACTTTAATGGTAAGCATTAATCTGTATTTAATTTTTACAATGAAGACTACAGAAATTAAAGTAATCAAATGCATCCAGTGTTATTTTACATTTGATTACTTTAATTTCTGTAATCTTCATTGTAAAAATTAAATACAGATTAATGCTTACCATTAAAGATATAAAACGTATTCAGTCAAGAGCAGAAAATTATTTTCTTTGTCTTTTGTTCTTTGATTAACATGACAGACAGCAGCATAAATATTGGACTGC
>NW_015540537.1:0-595 GCF_001515605.1 Sinocyclocheilus anshuiensis | reverse complement strand
GAAAAACTTAGTTTCATAGCTCTCTTTATTCTATTGCATTTATTTGTGCTGTTGTTTGCAATTTTTTTTTTGTTCTTATTTTATTACTGACATTTACTTGTGTTTTTTTATGAAAATAAAACTTTGAGTTGAAGAAAAGTAGATTTTTGTTTGTATATGCTTATATATGCAATTATAGTTCTTAGAAAGAAAATCGGAATCGGCAAAAATCGGTATCGGCAGATCACACTAACAAAAAATCGGAAATCGGAATCGGCCAAGAAAATTGCAATCGGTGCATCTCTACATTTTTTATATATATTTATTTGCTTCTTTTCCATTTTGCATTTACTTGTACTTTTACTTTCAATACTTAAGTACGTTTAAGATTTAAAAAATACTTTTCGTACTTAAGTACAATAAATATGTCATACTTTAAGACTTTTACTCCAGTAATATTCTAAACGGTGACTTCAACTTCTACCAAAGTCATTTTCTGGTAAGATATCACTTCTGGTAAGATTCACCACTGCTGAATTTCCTTCAGCCATTACTCCAGTATAAAGTGTCACAGAAATCATTCTAATATGCTGATTTATTATTAGAATTATCAACA
>NW_015540536.1:0-603 GCF_001515605.1 Sinocyclocheilus anshuiensis | reverse complement strand
CCCCCGACTGGCCCCCCCATTTAAAATGCTCTAGACACACCCCTGTATACAGGCAAGCAAATGATGTCAGAAGAACGCAACGCGCTCCATTTTCTTTATAATTGCTTTCCCTTACCACTGATCTATTGAGTCAACAGTCCTACAAAGATATCAACACCACGATTAGTTTTAACAATATGCAACCACTTTATATTGACATAAAAATAGGAGCTCAGATCCGCTTAGGTGTATTGTTGCTGCAAATTTAAACCGGAGAAATAATTGACGCGCTATCGCACCCAAGGGACCGTCTGACAATATCACCGACTGGGTTAAAACGTCCAATGTATTTTAATTAAAATGACTTTTAACATTTAAAATAACACACTGTCAAATTGTAAAGCTCGTATTGCTCATAGTGATTTACTACAGGTGAGATTTTGCCAATACCTCCCTTCATATCTGTACAGTACACAGGCTCGTTCTAACACGCCCCCACATATCTACCTCACTATGTGGGAAGATTTGCATAACGCAGCCCAAATGTTCACACAAAGAAAGGAGTAACTTTTATTCTCACTGTAGTATTGTTGCCGCCGCTGCCGCCATGTCGTGAAGACGCTG
>NW_015540535.1:422-562 GCF_001515605.1 Sinocyclocheilus anshuiensis | reverse complement strand
GCCGGCAGGCTTGCAGCAACCACATGTGACGACCCCGGGCTGGACGAAACACACGGCAACAACATCACGCAGTGCCTTCACGACATGGCGGCAGCAGCAACAATACTACAGCGAGAATAAAAGTTACACCTTCTTTCTTT
>NW_015540535.1:0-136 GCF_001515605.1 Sinocyclocheilus anshuiensis | reverse complement strand
ACAATATAATTATGTTTAATTAAGCTGAGATATAGCACTATAAATTCTTAATTAATTTGCAACAAAACTATAACGTTTTGTTGCAAACGGATGAAGACATTATAGTACTATATCTCAGCTTGCCCCTCAACATGCA
>NW_015540534.1:0-769 GCF_001515605.1 Sinocyclocheilus anshuiensis | reverse complement strand
AGGAATTAAAGCCACTTTACTGTTAATAGAGAAACGCGATAAAACAGTGGTAATTCATACATACACAGCCTCTCTTTCTCTCTCTGTGTCGTAAATAAACAGTTGATGAATTACACTTTTCTGAGAATAGAATATTGAAGTGGAGATCGCTAAACTGCAAGCTAACCAGTGTTTTCAGAAAGCAAGCGCGTTTATCCACAGTGGAGAGAGAGCGCGTGTGCACAGGGTTGCCAGGTTGACAAAGATAAGTGGCACATTTAGCAGATATTTCCGTATTGCGCAAGTGTAAAGCTCTGTTTTGGGGATTACGTCTCTTTATATCAGGCAACCCCGTTGTGTTCCTCTGCGGCCAGATTAAACCTTGTTGTAGCCTATATATGCTCTATTCATTCTTTTTTAGAAACCTCGCACTTTTCTACTCAATTTTAAACGTTGTAAAATTTTAAACAAATTAAGCGCGGTCCACTGCTGCACACGTGCCAAAATATCGATACAGGGCCAGCTGTATCGATACTCGTATCGTCAAATCTCTGTGACGATACATCATCGTATCGATATTTTGAACACAGCACTAGTGCCGCATGCACGCACAGTTAAGCATTGCTACCTTGACAATGCAGCCTGTTCATTATCATAATACAATACAGTCAGTCAAACATATGGAAAAAACACACTGCTCAGTTTAAATATATAGTATAAGTGCCATTAAGCGTTATCACCGTAACGCCGTGAATGATGTTATGCAAACCATTTAGTTTTACGTGGATAT
>NW_015540533.1:0-1087 GCF_001515605.1 Sinocyclocheilus anshuiensis | reverse complement strand
ACAGAACAAAAACGGTAATATTGTGAAATATTATTACAATTTATAAAAAGGCAATTTACACTACCATTCAAAATCTTTTGAAACAATACACACTACCTTTCAAAAATTGTCTTTTTTTGAAATTGTTTCTTTTTAACTGTAATCAAAGAATCCTGAAAAAAGTATCACATGTTCCAAAAATGTAAAAGTATATTAAAATAGAAAACCATTACTTTTAACTGTAATAATATTTCATAATATTATTTTTGATCAAATAAACTCAGCCTTGATGAGCAGAAGAGACTTCTCTTTATTTTTTTTTCTGTATTTTTGATCAAATAAATTCAGCCTTGATGAGCAGAAGAGACTTCTTTCAAAACATTAAAAATCGATTTTTAAAAATCGAATCGTTTTTATTTATATTTATATTTATTTAGACAGTTTTCACAAGTACCTTTCTCTGTATTTTCTTTTCCACAGAATGGCAGCTCCAACTTCTCCCCCGACATTATTAAGGTGCAAGTGCGTGGACACTAGGCATGGGCCGGTATGAGATTCTGACGGTATGATAACCTTAGATAAACAATATCACGGTTTCACGGTATCACGGTATTGCGATTACAGCTCTAAAATATGTTATTTTTAAATGTCTGGGTAAAAAAACAACTTTTTTTTCCACTGAATACATTTTATTTTTAAGAAACATATAGAACATTTTGGAACAGTAAACATGTCAGGCTAAATAATTAGAATAAATAATTTAATTCTTCTTAATTAAATGCAGTCACTTAAGTGAGCCTAAACCTGCAGCTCAATAATCAAAAATACAATCAAAACATCATTTCTGTAAAAAAATCAAATAAAAAAAATAATAAAAAATGCATGCATAAACCTGCAGCTCAACAAGGTTTTTGGAGACATGCTCACTTTCTACACATTCCTCTTTCAGTCCAAGTTATGATGCAGGAATGTTCACCTTTCCCAGATTAAGTTTGGAGCGGTGAGGTACGAGGATGTGTGCACATACACACATAAGGAAAGAGAGAGCCCGAGTGTCACACAAACACACACACACACGCGCGCAGTCTCTCCGTACAACACTCAAACA
>NW_015540532.1:0-830 GCF_001515605.1 Sinocyclocheilus anshuiensis | reverse complement strand
GGCGGGGCGAATGCAGATGGAGGACACCTGGGCCCAGAGTCTTTCCTCATTATAAAAGTGTCCTACATTTCCCCTGTTGGGATGTGGGGAGTTTGCCTCTCCCACGCATCGCCCTTTTATGTTGTTTTCTGCCGGCATTTGTGTTCAATTATTATTTTGTTTAAATAAATCTGTTATATTTTGATTCAATCCCTGCTTCCCTCTCTTTTGTCATAATCTTTGAGCCGGGTTATGACAAATGGGGCCTCATCCAGCTGTTTTTGGTTCGTTTTTGCATTACGTATTAAGTCGTGCATTTTGCGGGTTAATATTTGTGAATGAAGTGTTTCAGTGACGTCACTTGCCCGTAGTGTTGGACCGCGTGGTGCAGGTGTAGGTTGTAAAGAAAGTTTGCACTGTGATTGTTTGCATGAACGCGATTTTTGAACAGGCTGGGTGAAAATATATATATAAATTACCCCTCTCGTCTTGCCCTGTTCGGATACTGTTTATCCCTGCCTGGACCTTTGCCTTGTACCTGGATTATCCCTCTAGTCTCGCCCTGTTGGATTTCGTTCGCCATCAACTGACCCTCGCTTGTTTACCGGACTGCTCTTGCCTTGTCTTCTAGATATCAGTTTGCCTTTGTCTGACCTATGCCTGTTTCTGACCGTCTTCTAAATAAAGCTTCCAAATGGATCCACACGTCTCATTTGTCCCATAACAGAATACTCTGCCGCACAAGGAACCAGCATATGGACATCGCAAGGCTTTTATTAGCCCTTAAACAAGACACGCGATCTTTCGAGACTTATATTCGAGAGTTTGTAGCCATTGCTCACTACTCGGAT
>NW_015540531.1:425-549 GCF_001515605.1 Sinocyclocheilus anshuiensis | reverse complement strand
CACACGGGCCTACAACTAAACCATATGGCCCCAATTCACCTAACTCCAGGACCAATGGACCTCGTTCACCCAGTATACGTCTCACCACTCAACACGTATCCACTCCTCATTGGAAAAGACCTGC
>NW_015540531.1:0-137 GCF_001515605.1 Sinocyclocheilus anshuiensis | reverse complement strand
TTCGAATCATGACTGCCATAAATGTCCACGACACATCAGTGTCCGACGCAGCATTAACCCTGTGGGCGGAGAAATCAGCTATCAGCCTGAACCTATTCAGAGCATTGAATCAAGGACAGCAGAGCCTCCCACATGTC
>NW_015540530.1:554-1030 GCF_001515605.1 Sinocyclocheilus anshuiensis | reverse complement strand
ATGGCTGTGTGTTGAGTTATTTTGAGGGGACAGCAAATTTACACTGTTATACAAGCTGTACACTCACTACTTTACGTTGTAGCAAAGTGTCATTTCTTCAGTGTTGTCACATGAAAAGAGATAATAAAATATTGACAAAAATGTGAGGGGTGTACTCGCTTCTGTGAGATACTGTATATATGTGTATATATGTGTGTATATGTATGTATATGTGTATATATATATATATATATGTGTGTGTATATGTGTATATATATATATGTGTATATACAGTATGTGTATATGTGTATTAGGCTTGCCGTGATAGACGGTGCTGACGGTGATACCGGTGTTAAGCCGCAACAGCGGTTATGTCACTTGCCCACCACGGCACCGACCCCCACCGTTGTTTAGATTTTTTATAGTAATAAAAATCATTTAGTTCAGTAAAAGAACAGACACTACAATTAAAAACTGAACGCGGCTGCTCAATGCAG
>NW_015540530.1:0-149 GCF_001515605.1 Sinocyclocheilus anshuiensis | reverse complement strand
CGTTTTGCTAATAAACGTTCTACGTTTCTTATTTATTTGGTTATATATTATACATGTTTACTTGGCCTAGTTCCAGTTTTGTATACCTATTTAAACTTTATGCTAGTTATTTATTTTATATTAGGCATAGCCTGCCCTATAGCATGGTG
>NW_015540529.1:738-1336 GCF_001515605.1 Sinocyclocheilus anshuiensis | reverse complement strand
GGGCGAGTACTGGAAAAAGTGGTATCGGTGCATCCCTACTATATACACTTTACTGTATAAATTATACATAGATTCTTATTAAAGCAACTGTTTTTAAGTTCTTCAGTCAAGAGCAGTGAGAGATTTCTATCTTTGTTTTGTTGTTTTATTAACATTAAAGGGATAGTTCACCCAAAAATGAAAATCTGTCATCATTTACTCACTCTCAAGTTGTTTTAAACTTGAATGAGTTTCTTTCTTAGTCCAGTATTCAGGCGCTGTTTGACAGGCTTTTAGTGTGCATGTGCTTCATGTGTACGCATTCAGAAGAAGTGCATGTCAGAACCGCACGCAAATTAAATGTTTAACTGGCAACGCTTTAAAGCACATGCAAATAATGTACTTTTGTGATTGCAAATAAGAGCAGTGTTCCTTGAGTGTAACCGCTGAGTTAACATTTGATGTGAATTAGGGATGCACCGATACCACTTTTTCCAGTACTCGCCCGATACCGATACTTTTATTTTTGGTACTTGCCGATATCGAGTACCGATACCAATATTTTTATTGCATTTGTAAAATTTTTAAATATTGGGTACAGAAACCAAAAGGGTATGTA
>NW_015540529.1:0-198 GCF_001515605.1 Sinocyclocheilus anshuiensis | reverse complement strand
AAAAATTATTCAGACAGCTGTTAGTATGACAGTATTTACACAACTATGAATACTTTGTCGGGCAACCTTTAGCCTTAATGACAGCCTGTAGTCTCCTGGGCATGCTGTCACTCAGCTTCATGCAAACCTGAACTTCATTTTTTTTCCCCCCGAACTTGGTCTGAATAATTTTTGGTCCCAAATTTGTATCAGTTTTAC
>NW_015540528.1:532-784 GCF_001515605.1 Sinocyclocheilus anshuiensis | reverse complement strand
TATATTTCAATATTCCAGAGAATATTATTCAGTGAATTAACATTTATCTAGTGAATTATTCTTGACTCTGTAGTAGAGCCCTGCACGGGCCTCAAATATAGGCCAGGCCTTAGCCCGGCCCTTGCCCGAGACGCTCAGGCCCTGGCCCGGCCCGGGTCCGACAGCTCATCAGAATTACCGGCCCGAGTCCGATCCGAGCCCGTCTTTTTTCCCCCCCTTCTCCCAAAACAGCTTATACTCCTGTTTCAGCTA
>NW_015540528.1:0-313 GCF_001515605.1 Sinocyclocheilus anshuiensis | reverse complement strand
ATTTCAGAAAGGCGGGGCATAGAGGAGAAACAATAATGTACAGTATGTGGAAAATAATGTGTTTTTTTAACCAAATACACAAAATAATGTTCTTTTTTAGCAACGTCATATGACCCCTTTAAATGTTTAACCTATATAAATGTGCGCTGTTAGACGCATATCTAATCATTTGTGCGGAGAACTAAACCGCACTTTACAGGACATGGAGGAGCCGGCGCGATCACTTGCATTGGAAACAACTTAAAATATGTCGTAATTATTGCTCATAAAGGCAAGGCAAGTTTATTTGTATAGCACATTTCATACACAATGG
>NW_015540527.1:0-822 GCF_001515605.1 Sinocyclocheilus anshuiensis | reverse complement strand
AAAATACCCGCCCTGGCAAGTAACTTTGTAGCTTTAACAATGATTCATCTATATTGAATTTATACACTGCAGTATGTTACACATACGGACATTTTTTGTTTTATTTCAGACTATCTTCTGTTCCGTGCTTGCACACAAACTGCACCGCTACCATAAGCGCTGCTGTGATTACAGCGGTAACCAAGGAAATGCTGTATCACTGTTCCATAAGCGCTGCTGTGATTACAGCGGTAACCAAGGAAACACTGTATCACTGTACCATAAGCGCTGCTGTGATTACAGCGGTAACCAAGGAAATGCTGTATCACTGTTCCATAAGCGCTGCTGTGATTACAGCGGTAACCAAGGAAACACTGTATCACTGTACCATAAGCGCTGCTGTGATTACAGCGGTAACCAAGGAAATGCTGTATCACTGTTCCATAAGCGCTGCTGTGATTACAGCGGTAACCAAGGAAACACTGTATCACTGTACCATAAGCGCTGCTGTGATTACAGCGGTAACCAAGGAAATGCTGTATCACTGTTCCATAAGCGCTGCTGTGATTACAGCGGTAACCAAGGAAACACTGTATCACTGTACCATAAGCGCTGTCTGCTGTCAGAGTATGCGTCTCATTCAGCCCACCTGCTGTTTCGGTTTCATACAGATGTTTTATGTAGCATAATTTCACAACGCTAAAGTCAGGTTATTCAGTTTTTGCTTCAGATTTTGAAATTATACAGTCTAATATAAATCAAACATTGCACTCTTTTTTTCAATACATGATTAAAATTCAGTGGTTGCCTCTAATTTCAAATGGCTATGAAAAATCAAGGTGC
>NW_015540526.1:740-884 GCF_001515605.1 Sinocyclocheilus anshuiensis | reverse complement strand
GTGAGAAAGATATATTCACTCGACAAGCTTGCGCATCTGTGCCGCTGTGTGCTCAATCCACTCAGCGTGCTTTGTTTATCAGCTCACCCACATCAGCTATACAGGCGTTAATACTGAATGCTTAACATTATATGCATTGCATAC
>NW_015540526.1:0-548 GCF_001515605.1 Sinocyclocheilus anshuiensis | reverse complement strand
CTATGGCAAGCCGTTTTGACTTTTATTCATTCTCAGGATATGAATTCTTGATATCAACAATTCAATTTTCACTAGTTAAAATGTTAATTCTTGATTTCAGGAATTATATTTCTACTAGTAACAATGGCTATTTTTGATATCAGCAATTACATTTCCACTAGTAACAAAGTAATTATTGATATCAACAAAGGCAGTTGATATCTGAAATTTCCTTTGCAACTAGTGAATTACTGATATCTTAAATAACATTTTAACTAGTAAAAATTATTTACAGATATGTAGAAATGCCATTTTTACAGGTAAGAATAGCTATGGTAATGAGATTATGAATATTAATGAGATCTGGTTTTCCCACAATCCTCGTTTTAGCGTCAGCATTGGCCAAAGATAGCGGAAGAACATCCATGCGCAGAAACGGCTCCTCCTTTATTTATTTGTTTTGTCAATGAAACATGAAAATTATATTATGGCTGGATTAATTTTTTAAAATTTTTTGTTAATTGTTAAAAAAAAAGTAATTTTATGCTGTTTCTTTTTATTGGCCACCA
>NW_015540525.1:682-871 GCF_001515605.1 Sinocyclocheilus anshuiensis | reverse complement strand
CAATGCAGTCTGAGCCAGAAAGAGACTTAATAATAATAACCAACTGTTTGTTACCTTTGTTACAACATTCAGTTATGGAAAAGAACCATCATGACATTTATAAACTGTAAGAAGTAAAATGCTACAATTTGAGACCAGAAACGCATCACGTAACTGTAAGAGTAAATAATAATTATAATAATGATGATA
>NW_015540525.1:0-179 GCF_001515605.1 Sinocyclocheilus anshuiensis | reverse complement strand
ACATGCCCGTGGACACTGCTGACTAGCGGTTTGCATGTGTACTGCACGTTGACGTGGACAACGACGCAGAAGTATAAATGAAAACTGACGCATAGCCTACGGCGTAGGTCCGACGCTGAAGTATAAATCAGCCTTAACGCGGGGTAAGTTGTAACACACGTGGTTTAAATATTTCCACA
>NW_015540524.1:0-830 GCF_001515605.1 Sinocyclocheilus anshuiensis | reverse complement strand
GAATTACTGAAATAAATGAACTTTTCCACGACATTTTAATTTATTCAGATGCACCTGTACCTGCTGTCTGTCAGCCTGTGTTAAAGAACAAAAGAAAAAAAATCACTCTGCTCAAATCTGCTCTTGACTAAATAACTTTTCCATATTTAATATGGATTAATATGTAAATATAATCTATATCTGTGACTTTATACATCATAGTATTTTGTTCCTGAATAGTAGCAGCTACTGTTAGTTTTAGGCTAGCCTACCTGAAAAAGTTAAAACACAGTTTGTTTCATTTGTAGCCTATCCTTGTACTATTGCATTGCTAGTAACTTGTTCATTTATTACAGACCGTTTAATTGTCTTTATGTAACATTATTTATTAAAATGCAAGGTTACTTGAGTCAGAAACAAAGAAAACAATAACTTTTTCTGGAGGTGTTTGCGCGGCTTCATGTGCGCGCTCTTTGGATGTGACAGTGAGCGCCCAGAAACGTGAGGTTTGCGATGCGGCTTCATGTGCGCGCGCTTTGGATGTGACCATGAGCGCCCAGAAAACTAGTTTGGAGCACGCGAGTACCGGATGGTTTAAAAAGACGTGCAAATGATAAACTTTTGTGATGATGCAACACTGACCCGATTAGGCAAGTGACAGTTCTGTCAGCTGAGCGAAAGTCTTGTATCGCAGTGTGCAGCAGCTCTCTTAGTGCAGATGAGATGCGCTGATGTGAGGCAATTTTGAGAGTGAGAGCGAGAAGACGCGGTACAGCTGAACCACACACTCTGTTTTCAAATGATTTACTTAATCTGATATTCTGTGTGAATTTTTTTTAACTCATCTAACC
>NW_015540523.1:0-516 GCF_001515605.1 Sinocyclocheilus anshuiensis | reverse complement strand
CCTGCTCGGGGCCCACCAGGGTGGGAAAGGCCCATTGAATTGAGGTGGAGGAGAACTGAACTGGATTCTGTGGTAATTGAGGCGGAGGAGAACCGAACTGGATTCTGTATCCTCTCACTACAGTGTGCAGGACCCACTGAGACACGTTTGGCAGTAGTTTCCACGCTGCCAAATAGTCTACTAAGGGAATCAGTCTCTCGAGACTGATCTCTGGTGTAATGAGAGCAGCTAGCTCGGTGCCCTGTAATGGCGGACCGGCAGGGGACAACCGAACCGGCTGCTCTAGAGACCTCTGCGGAGGTGGCGAGCCTCTTAGCACCGCTACGTTGCCGGGCGGTGACTGAGAGTGGCGCTCGCGGGAGACCGCTGCGCCCTGGAAAACCGGCAGGGTTGGCAGACTGATCTCCTGAGGGCACTGAGGAGAGACGGGCACCGTGTAATGCGGTGTACACTCTTCCCCAGAGGGGCCTTCCCTCCGAGGTCCTGAGCCACAGCATCAGGACTCTCATAGCTGAA
>NW_015540522.1:918-1500 GCF_001515605.1 Sinocyclocheilus anshuiensis | reverse complement strand
ACATTATACTATAAGCAGTGATGCTAAAATAGCATTCAAAATGCGTGTTCAAAAGCACTAACGTTAGGGAAATGCCGTGCTTTACAGCGCTGTGTAAAAACAGCATTTCCCAAAAAAATACTGTAGAATATGAATAGAATAAAAAATAAAGTTGTAGGGATGTACTAGGATGTAAAGTGATGAATAGTATAAGGTTATTGCACATATTTGTATTGCACAATGGGAGAATATTTAACTGTTCATGAGGTAGATTGCCTATAGCCTATATATATATATGAATATATACACTGCTGTCAAAAGTTTGGGATCAGTAAGATTTTTTATGTTTTTTAAAGAGGTTTCTTATGCTCATCAAGCCTGCATTTATTTGATCAAAAATACAGAAAAAAAAACTGTAATTTTGTGAAATATTATTGCAATTTAAAATAACAGTTTTCATATACTTTAATATACTTAAAAGATATTTTATTCATGTGAAGCAAAGCTGAATTTTCAGCATCATTACTCCAGTCTTCAGTGTCACATGATCCTTCAGAAATCATTCTAATATGCTGATTTATAATCAATGTTGGAAACAGTTGT
>NW_015540522.1:603-867 GCF_001515605.1 Sinocyclocheilus anshuiensis | reverse complement strand
AAAAAAAAAAATTGGGGGCAGTACATTTTTTTTTTTTTTTTTTTTTTTAAAGAAACTTATAGAATACTTTTATTCAGCAAGGATGTGTTAAATGGATAAAACGTGATAGTTAGAAAAGATTTCGATTTTGAATAAATTCTGTTCTTTTTTACTTTTTATTTTGTTTATGGAACACAGGTTCCAAAAAAATATTAAGCAGCACAACAGTTTCAACACTGATAATAAATCAGAATAAGAATGATTTATAAAAGGATCATGTGACAC
>NW_015540522.1:0-314 GCF_001515605.1 Sinocyclocheilus anshuiensis | reverse complement strand
ATACATATATATGTATATATATATATATATATATATATATAATAGGCCTGTGTGTGTATCCCTTATTCTGTCCCTTATTTTTCTATGAAAAACCACGATTGTCCCTTATTTTCCTTTTCTGAATTTGGCAACCCTAGGTTTGCACCTCTCACTCTTAGATTCATCTTTGAGCAATTGATGTTATGTATTTATTATCTCTGAATTGGATTCTATTTGTTTAATTATGTAATTGGCATGATACATTTTTACCTGACAGATCAAATGTTATATTTGATTTATTCTGAGCTCTTCAGAAATCACTGTGATTAGTAGAT
>NW_015540521.1:0-680 GCF_001515605.1 Sinocyclocheilus anshuiensis | reverse complement strand
TAATTTATAATTTGTCTTAAATCTCATTTTGTAAAAAAAAAAAATGTGAATCAAATTGAATCGTGAAATCAAAATCATGAATCGAATCGAGTTGAGTGAATCGTTACATCCCTAATTATAATACTCTCTCATTTGCCGTCAGCATTCAGCAAATACGCATTTATATCATTTAAACAAATCTTTGAATGACTAATGAAGATTTAATTTCACAAACCCTGCAGACTTGGTGGAATCCAGCTGAGATAAGGATAAGGATAAACTTTATTTGTCCCTGAAAGATCTTGTGAAGTGTGTGTTTTCTGCGTGACGAACCCAACAGAGAACTGAATGCTGAGAGCAGAGTTCAGCTTCACACACTTTAAACTCATGATTTCAAACTATTTGCCCACGATCATATTCCTGTCATTTTCACTGTGTGCTGCACGTAAAACGAGTTCGACCTTGGCTTCAGTTGAAAAAACAACATGATTCCCGATGCACACAAACTCCCCAGATACTGAGTGCTCTGTTGCTTACAGTGTTTACTTCCTTATTTATATGTTTAAACATTTCTTTATTTGTGAAAAATACTGTTATAGGATTACAGAATCAAGCAGTTGTCATCTATAAGTATAAGTCTGTTTATTTTTAGTGATTCAAATGATTAATCACATCCAAAATAAAAGTTTTTGTTTACATAA
>NW_015540520.1:431-583 GCF_001515605.1 Sinocyclocheilus anshuiensis | reverse complement strand
ATGGCGAGAAATAGGAAACAGGATGTGTCTAATAACTGTTGCACAAATTGTCTGATTTTGATCAAACTTCAGGGTTTTTTTCATTGTATGATGCCGATCGCATACATGTGACTATTGGGAGTCAAAGTTATAGCGCCACCAACTGGCAGGAG
>NW_015540520.1:0-367 GCF_001515605.1 Sinocyclocheilus anshuiensis | reverse complement strand
TCATTTTCAAAATGCTTTTAATTCAGCATCTTATTTTTACTTGATTTGCTTCAAACTTCTTCAGAATAATGTCAAAACACGGCCGATGTAAATCTGGTTAGGGGATATTGATATCTGAAATATTGTTGCCATGGCAATGTGTCAAACTTGAATATTCTTTTCTGGTGATTTTGTAGCAGATAACATGCTTAGAATTTCTTGAAACTCAACACACATATCAGTAATAATGATAGATAGACACTGGAAAAAGCTCATAAAAGGGCGTGGAAGAGGCACTCTATAGCACCACCTTTTGACAAAACTTAGGGGGTTAGTTTTAGCTAGTCACCAAACTTGGTACATATATTGATCTCATCAAGCCGGACAA
>NW_015540519.1:0-460 GCF_001515605.1 Sinocyclocheilus anshuiensis | reverse complement strand
CGTTATCAGCAGTGCTATGAGTCTCTTGTACAAAGATAATATCTATTTTTTTAAGGGAGCACAGTCTGAAAAAAGAAGCTCTTTTTTTTCATCCCTAGTTCAATTTAAATTCAAACTACCTATTTTTAACTCACTCATAAAACAAAAGAAAAAAAGAAAAACAAAAAAACAACAGAAAAACAAATTAAAAATACTACACATATTCACCATCTTCAAGTTGTCTTTTGGCTTTCAAAACAAGTTTCTTTAAACGATAAATCTCTTGATCAGTGAAAACTTTCTCTCCTGCACTTTCAGAACATTTTTGAAAATTCCTTACAGAATCAATGAAGAGTTGTAAATCAGGAAACACTTTCTCAATTTTCAGATTTCTAGCTCCTTTAGTATTCTTGAGAAATTTTTTTATACTCAAAACTGAATAGCCACTTCTTAGGGAGGGCAAAGACTGTGATGAAGCCAA
>NW_015540518.1:0-453 GCF_001515605.1 Sinocyclocheilus anshuiensis | reverse complement strand
CTCATTCTGTTACGGCTATGGAGGCCGTCTGTGAACTCACTTCCCATCCTGTCACGGCTATGGAAGCTGTTTGTGAGCTCTTTGCCTGTCCTGTCACGGCTATGGAGGCCGTTTGTGAGCTCTTTGCCTGTCCTGTCACGGCTATGGAGGCCGTCTGTGAATCCTCGTCCTGTCCTGTCACGGTTATGGAGGCCGTCTGTGAACTCTTTGCCTGTTCTGTTCCGGCCAAGGAGGCCGTCTGTGAACTCTCTGTCTGTCCTGTCGCGGCTATGGAGGCCGTCTGTGAACTCTTTGCCTGTTCTGTTCTGGCCAGGGAGGCCGTCTCTGAACTCTCTGCCTTATCTGTCACACCTGAAACTGTCTGTCTGTCTGTCACAACCCAAAACCCCGCCTTTGAACCCTTAAACTTGCCTGTCATGAGCCCAGAGAATAAGAATGCATTCCGTGTCTGTC
>NW_015540517.1:678271-678880 GCF_001515605.1 Sinocyclocheilus anshuiensis | reverse complement strand
CAGGACACAGGTGCGCAGCGACGGTCTCCTCGACTGGGGGAGAGCACACGTACCTGTGGGCCTCCGCCCCATCCACGTGGGAAAAAATGGCCTGTGTGGCAGAGTGGACGCGCGCTGATTGGGGCGCAGACCATGTTTTTACCAGCTGCTCATGTACGTCGGGGAAAAAGGGGACCGACGTCCTCGAGTCAGCTTTCCGGGTGGACCTGAAATACCAGGAGTCAAGCTTACTCCTGGCAGGCTCCTCTGGAGGACTCCAGGTAAGCTCCAACTCCTGGACAGCCCTTGACAGAACCCTCATGAGCTCCTCCTGGAGGTCTGGGGGCCCCATGCTGTCCGGCTGATCGGACTCCGATCCCGCCCAATCCTCCCTCTCCGAGGCCGAGATGGACATCGAGTCATCCCCCTCCTCCTGGCTAAAGGATACAAACTCCGCGATGTTGGAAGGAGGGCGGAAGCAGTCCTCGGGGAGTGAGACCGGGGAACGGGGCGACCGTTGGGGTTGGTGGAGCGTCAAGACGATGCTCCCGTCACCGGGAGGACCCACCAGCGGCACGCTGGCCTCATCCTGAATAGGCCGCGAGCCACATCGCGGCGGGGCAGGAGCAC
>NW_015540517.1:676883-678163 GCF_001515605.1 Sinocyclocheilus anshuiensis | reverse complement strand
CACCCCGAATGGGCCGGGAGCCACATCGCGGCAGGTCCGGAGCACGCGGGCTGGCAGGTCCGCGCAATGCCCGCAGTTGGACTCGTCCAGCGCCGCCTCGGCGTGGGCCAGGCCCAGGCAGGCAACGCAGTAGTTGTGCTGATCCGGCGGCTCTATTGGTCCCTCGCAGATCTTGCAGATTTTTGCCATAGTGAATTCAACAGGTGAAGTAGAAGATTCTGACGTAATTGTCGCATGCACCGCATTTTATACTGCCTCTCGAGCTCGTCAGTATTTGCATGCAATTTGCATACTTCGCGTCAATTGGCCAGTCATTTGGACTGGTGGGAGCCAATAGGACTTCAGGAAAGGTTGGAAGGGAAGGAGTTCCCATAACGGAGAAATATCTCCGTGATGTCTCGTGAAAGCTCGAGAGGGAACTGATGTTTGAAAAAGAGCAGCGTTTTCTTTACTCAAGTAACACTGTCCATAAAGGCTAATGTTTTTTAATGAAGAGTGGAGAAGAGTCTTAGCATTTGGCGTCTAGTTGTAGCCAATACACTTTTGTACGTTTTAAATATCCTGCAGTTCATCTTTTAGATCATGATATTTTGGCCAGATGTATTAAACAAGAAAAACTTGAGTGCCCATATAGCTACAATAAACTTTAGAACCTGTAAATTGATAAAAACAATGCTATTAATTTACTGTCTCAGATGCGGCCGTTTTAATGACAGACAAAATATTCCTCTGTCGCTCGTCAAAAACCTTGTTAACTCCATTTGAGCGTGATTTTCAGAAAATGTTAAGTGCAAGCTTCTGATCATATATAAAGCCAAAATACCAACTCTGGCGAAGCATTGTTTAATTATTGGTGGGGGAAAAAAAAATCTTTTTTTTTTTTTTGCTTAGTGGTGTACCGTGGGATTTTTTTACTTATCAAAACTGTGCTGCGGCAGAAAAAAGTTTGGGAAACACTGACCTAGACAGCATGTTTGCCTGTGCAGCATTTTTAGACAGTATGACTCATAGACAAGTATTCCCATTCATCTCAATGGCCCTTGCTCCGCTGCTACAGGAACCCAGGTGTCTGACAAGCTTCAGGCCCCCTGCGGAATCATATTCCCTTCTTGCCCCAATGCAAATCTATACAGTGCAACAGAGCCCATCCACTTTTTTAGTGGCCTTGGTTACGGAAATGTTTTTCCCAATGAGGGAAAAAGTCTGTTTAAGTGTTAAAAGCCATAAACCAAATCAAGCAGCTACAAGGTGAATCACAACTTTTAAATTTTGAATTGAAG
>NW_015540517.1:669425-676660 GCF_001515605.1 Sinocyclocheilus anshuiensis | reverse complement strand
GAGTGAAAAATTTAAGGGGGTCTGAATACTTTCCGTACCCACTGTATATATATTAGATAATATGTATGTATGTATGTATCGTAATATCGCAATAGCAAAACTGTCTCGATATTATCGTGGTCACACGACATATGAAGCGATAGGTCTAAATAAAACAATAGCAAAAATAATATACCTATGAAATATTCATGTTTGTGCTGGAGGTCGCTGGCCCACAGCGCTGATGCTTGCATTCTTTGGAATAGAACTTATCTTTCATCAGCTGTGTTTACAACACCGAACTGCTAGTGATGGTATTTCAGCTGAGTCTTCATTGATGTGTGTATGTTTGGCCAACAGTTGGGTAATTTAGACTGAGACAGTATATCACAAATAAAAAGAGGGTTGAGTCCCATTTAAAGTTCAGGTATAAGTCAATTCACTGACTTTTTTCTGACTTAAGTTTTCTTAGTTAAGATCATGGGTTGGAGCACTTTGAACTCTCAAAATGCATTAGAATAATTTAACTTTAAAATGTACATTGTGATGTACATACAAATGTACAAAAAATTTCATTTTTTTCCAATCCTTCATTTGTCTTTTTTTTTTTTAATATTGCAATAAATATCGTATCGTGGACTTCATATTGCGATATTATCGTATCATGAGATGTTGATATTGTTACACCCCTAATATACATTTTTTTTTAAATTATTTATTTGTATTTTTTTTGACAAAAATATTGCAAAATTTTGTAATTTGCAGTGCATCATGGGAGTGGGTGGGCACTAAAGTTTTTTTTTGGCACAGTTTGCTTGTTGCACTTCACTGATTGGTGGAAAATTCTCTGCAGAATCATCATGGGTAATACAGATTTTCACCAGATATGGACCCTTTTTACATTTTTCATGATTCTCAGAAGCAGAAGTCATCTTGAGGAATTTTCTATAGTGATAAATGGAAACTATAAAATATATTTTTTGTTTTGCCATTTGCTCCAATTGCAATAGAATAAAAAATTCTGTCACTCCCTCATTAGAATTACTATAAGGCAGCAGTATTAACTAGTTTTCTGTACTTTAATGAATGTACATTTATAAAACTATACTTTGTGTTTTATTACTTTGGCATTAAAAAAAAAGTTACTAATAGGAAACGTGTCATCATAGTCTGTGAAAAGGGTACATTCAGCTGTTAAACATGATATTTAAAAAATACGTTTAGATATGCGGCCTAAAGAACTCTCAGTTGGCACTTTCAGTGTTTTATTAGAAATCCTGTAACATTTGTTCATATGGCATTTTACTATGGAAACATGCATTTTTAAACATGTTACGTCGTATTATATTCAGCTATAAATGATCAAATTTGCATTCATTGTTCAGTTAGCTTACAAGCTAACCCATTAGCGTTACATCTTGCTTAGGGGTGTCCAATCCTGCTCCTGGAGGGCCAATGTCCTGCTCAGTTTAGCTCCAACACACTTGTCTGGAAGTTTCTGGTAATTCTGAAGTCGTTGATTAGCTGGTTCAAGTGTGTTTAATTAAGATTGGCGCTAAACTCTGCAGGATAGCTGCCATCCATGAGCAGGATTGGACACCCCTGCTTCTAGCTGATTAAGCTAGGTTAGCACACCGCTAACTGATTAACCTTCCTAGGCTAGTATATGCTTAAGTGTTTACACTACCAGTATATGCAATATTTGTACTATATATTGAGGGTACTTGGCTATTTTGATTAAGAAGAAAAATATATCATGAAAATACAATGCATTTTTGAACAGGTATAATAAACAGCAAGAGAACCTTTTCTAGCAACTATGCTGAGTTGAGAGGTCTGCTTTTTTCTTTTAAATACACAGATGTTTTTGTATAGCCACCAATGGAGAAAGATGCCCCTTGCATTCAGATAATTAAGATACAATGTCTAGTACTGCTGTCTATGTAGACAGCACGCTTTTTTAATTTTGAGACAAATCCAAAGTCTAACGTTTGCAAAAGCAGATTGAACAGTTTGCATTATTCATCAATCACCAGTGGAGCAAGTGTCCTTGAGGAGACTAAGGCTAAAGAGTTTTATCAAGGTGGGAAATCTAACAGCCTTACTAGGCTCCACATGAGATCCCATGACTGGGGTTTATGTGCACTCATGTGATGTAACCTTTCAGAGAAACGCACACAAGCTAACAAAACATCCACCATAATACTGAAAACAGTTTATTAACACTACAAAATGTTTCTTCCTTGTCTTTAAAGACTGAGGGCCCTGCAGCGAGGTGTGCTATATTAATATAGCCACTTAAACTCCCTCCATACTGCATGCTTAGGGTGTCAGTGTACTTAAATATCCACAGGAGAAGCAGATTTGTTTGCAAGAGACCCTCCAACTGTTAGTAGACATCAAGTCTATCAACTGACTTCTCATTCATTATTTCATTCATGTAGTTCAGGCAGTGAATGCAGTATCTGAAATGACACCTAAATGACACCTGAAAATCCTAACCTAAAACTATAGTTATTATTAAGGTCTAAAATATTACTTAATATGATAAAATCAACCTGACTACATAAGGTTATACCAATCACAGTCATTTTAAAGGTCAGAATATGGAAAAATATCTCCTACAAATCTGTAGGCTATTTGTACTTTTTTTTTACTGTGCCATACCACATAATTTTATGTAAATAAGAAAGCTTTCAATGTTAAAAAGTAATGTGGCATACACCAATATACTTTTTATTTTTTTTATAAATATGACTATATATAATCATGTTTATAAAAAAAATGCATATTCATGCATATTCACACAACACATATTAATGTATGTTTGACAATAATGGCATGTATATATTTCTATTTCAAATAAATTATGTTCTTTTGAACTTTCTATTTAAGCAATTGCCTTAAGGCTAGTATACGAAAGTCCAAACTCATAGTAGATCAGGTTTTGTTTGTTTGAATGGAGGGCTCAGACCTGAAATGAAAGTCTCCTCTCTTTCTTTGTTTTCTTAGAAGGTTTGTGCTGGAGGTCGCTGGCCCACAGCGCTGATGCTTGCATTCTTTGGAATAGAACTTATCTTTCATCAGCTGTGTTTACAACACCGAACTGCTAGTGATGGTATTTCAGCTGAGTCTTCATTGATGTGTGTATGTTTGGCCAACAGTTGGAGAGCACCAGCTAACAGGACATAAAGTTGCCGTGAAGATCCTCAACAGGCAGAGGATCCGCAGTCTCGATGTCGTGGGGAAAATCAAAAGAGAGATTCAGAACCTTAAGCTCTTCAGACATCCACACATCATCAAGCTGTGAGTCAATCACACATCAAAACACAATCAATAGAAACAAAATCAACTAATGAGTAGGTTTAAAAGAAAAAGATTTTAAGAAGCTTTATGCTTTATAACTGCAATTTCAGGAGACTTTAATACGGTGCACTTCCAACTTTAGGAGTATTACAAGGATCATTACACACACTGACATTATGTACTTGATGTGTGTCACTTTAATCTGCTTCAGCTTCACTAATGACAAAGATTTTTCTTTTTGTGGGCAAATACTTCAAAAGCGATTTGAATGAAGATGTCAGAACAGATTTCTTTTCCCTCTGTGGTTAGACATGTGCGAGTAATTGATTTTAATGAGTCCTACTGAAAAGACCAGCTTTGACCTGCTTACATTTCCATGCAGGTCCAGTCTGGTGTGTGCTGGAAGCTGGTATAGCAATTATGTTCTCTAGCAAAGCCTAGCTAGCCCAATTCAAAACAACCATTTATTGAAACTGAGCTGCAAAAATGCTTGTTCTGAAATCAGCTTTTTAGAATGATTTCCGAAGGATCATAAGACACTGAAGACTGGAGTAATGATGCTGAAAATTCAGCTTTGCCATCACAGGAATAAATTACTTTTTAAAATATATGAAAATTAGTGCTGTCGAACGATTAATCGCAATTAATCGCATCCAAAATAATTTTTTTTGTTTAGGCTAATATATGTGTGTGTACTGTGTATATTTATTATGTATCTATAAATACACACACGCAGAATATATTTTGAAAATATTTACATGTATTTACATGTATATATTTATATTCATATAATTAATATTATATATAAATATAATTAATATATAAACGTAACATTTTTCTTAAATATATACATGTATGTGTGTGTATTCATTAGGGGTTGAACGACTTCTGATTTTTTTTAAAGTCGACTTTTATGTGATAATATAATAATATAATAATAATAATAATGTTTAATTTATATAGCGCCTTTCCCAAGCTTGGAAAAATATCTCCTACAAATCTGTAGGCTATTTGTACTTTTTTTTTACTGTGCCATACCACATAATTTTATGTAAATAAGAAAGCTTTCAATGTTAAAAAGTAATGTGGCATACACCAATATACTTTTTATTTTTTTTATAAATATGACTATATATAATCATGTTTATAAAAAAAATGCATATTCATGCATATTCACACAACACATATTAATGTATGTTTGACAATAATGGCATGTATATATTTCTATTTCAAATAAATTATGTTCTTTTGAACTTTCTATTCATCGATGAAGCCTGAAAAAAAATGCATATGCTTCCACAAAAATGTTAAGCAGCACAACTGTTTTAACATCGATAATTACTAAAAATGTTTCTTGAGCACTGATATTATATGTACGCATATTTTATGCATATTAGAATGATTTTTGAAGGATCATGTGCCACTGATGACTGGACTTGGCTGCTGAAAATTACATTTTAAAATATAATAGATATTTTAAATTATATTAGACATAAGAAATAGTTGTTTTAAATTGTAGCATTTTCTTCACATTACTGTTTTTACTGTATTTTTTAATTAAATAAATGCAGCCTTGGTAAGCATAAAATACTTTTTTTAAAAACATTAAAACAATCTTTAAACTTTTAATTTATATAAAATATATCTACAAATATTTATTAAATATTAAATATATTAAATGTTATTAAATATATTTATTTAACCAGCAATTTTTTTTAACAAATAAATGCAGCTTTGTGAGCATATGAAAAAAAAAAGGGTAAGGTGTAGGTCAGAGTGTAGTTATTATAATTAAAGAAAAATATCAGTTTATGGGAGGTCTTCTTCACAAATATGTGGACAAGTGTGTGTGTGTGTGTGTGTGTGTGTGTGTGGATCCCCACCTTTGCCAGTTTGTAGAAATATCTTGCTTGTTACAATAATGTGCAGGGCTGATAATATATCAAATCAAACAAATTTGGGTATTTGTTTTCATAATGTTCACTGAGCAGTATCTAATACTATATAAGCAATTGCCTTAAGGCTAGTATACGAAAGTCCAAACTCATAGTAGATCAGGTTTTGTTTGTTTGAATGGAGGGCTCAGACCTGAAATGAAAGTCTCCTCTCTTTCTTTGTTTTCTTAGGAGGTTTGTGTATGAAGTCGCTGGCCCACAGTGCTAATGCTTGCTTTCTTTGGAATAAAACTTATCTTTCATCAGCTATGTTTACAATACCGAACTGCTGGTGATGGAGTCTTCATTGATGTGTGTATGTTTGGCCAACAGTTGGAGAGCACCAGCTAACAGGACATAAAGTTGCCGTGAAGATCCTCAACAGGCAGAGGATCCGCAGTCTCGATGTCGTGGGGAAAATCAAAAGAGAGATTCAGAACCTTAAGCTCTTCAGACATCCACACATCATCAAGCTGTGAGTCAATCACACATCAAAACACAATCAATAGAAACAAAATCAACTAATGAGTAGGTTTAAAAGAAAAAGATTTTAAGAAGCTTTATGCTTTATAACTGCAATTTCAGGAGACTTTAATACGGTGCACTTCCAACTTTAGGAGTATTACAAGGATCATTACACACACTGACATTATGTACTTGATGTGTGTCACTTTAATCTGCTTCAGCTTCACTAATGACAAAGATTTTTCTTTTTGTGGGCAAATACTTCAAAAGCGATTTGAATGAAGATGTCAGAACAGATTTCTTTTCCCTCTGTGGTTAGACATGTGCGAGTAATTGATTTTAATGAGTCCTACTGAAAAGACCAGCTTTGACCTGCTTACATTTCCATGCAGGTCCAGTCTGGTGTGTGCTGGAAGCTGGTATAGCAATTATGTTCTCTAGCAAAGCCTAGCTAGCCCAATTCAAAACAACCATTTATTGAAACTGAGCTGCAAAAATGCTTGTTCTGAAATCAGCTTTTTAGAATGATTTCCGAAGGATCATAAGACACTGAAGACTGGAGTAATGATGCTGAAAATTCAGCTTTGCCATCACAGGAATAAATTACTTTTTAAAATATATGAAAATTAGTGCTGTCGAACGATTAATCGCAATTAATCGCATCCAAAATAATTTTTTTTGTTTAGGCTAATATATGTGTGTGTACTGTGTATATTTATTATGTATCTATAAATACACACACGCAGAATATATTTTGAAAATATTTACATGTATTTACATGTATATATTTATATTCATATAATTAATATTATATATAAATATAATTAATATATAAACGTAACATTTTTCTTAAATATATACATGTATGTGTGTGTATTCATTAGGGGTTGAACGACTTCTGATTTTTTTTAAAGTCGACTTTTATGTGATAATATAATAATATAATAATAATAATAATGTTTAATTTATATAGCGCCTTTCCCAAGCTCAAGGACGCTCTACAAGGCACACCAAAGCAGCAAATACTGATTACAAAGAAACAATTTCATTGGACATTTGCCCAATTCAGTTACAAATAATGCAGTTGCATATAACACAGATTATGTAGAAAAGACAGAAATAGAAAAACAAAACAGACAAATACACAATGTAAATTAGTGATAGTGTTGATTAAACAAATAAGTTTTAAGCTTTGATTTGAATTCACTGAAAGAGGTGACTGTTCTGAGTGCCAGGGGAAGTGAATTCCAAAGTTTGGGTGCAGTAACAGAGAAGGACCTGCCGCCCATTGAAGATAGGCGGAACCTAGGTACACAAAGAAGTTCAGAATTAGAAGACCGGAGTGCGCGAGAAGGTATATAAGAAGAAAGTAGGTCGGAAAGATAGGAGGGAGCAAGACCATTGAGTGCCTTAAAGGTGAGCAGAAGAATTTTGTATTGCACACGAATAGATACAGGCAACCAGTGAAGATTAAATAGAATAGGGGTGATGTGAGCAGATTTTTTTGTGGAAGTTAATAATCTGGCAGCAGAATTTTGAATGTACTGCAGA
>NW_015540517.1:665749-667569 GCF_001515605.1 Sinocyclocheilus anshuiensis | reverse complement strand
GCAGCAAATACTGATTACAAAGAAACAATTTCATTGGACATTTGCCCAATTCAGTTACAAATAATGCAGTTGCATATAACACAGATTATGTAGAAAAGACAGAAATAGAAAAACAAAACAGACAAATACACAATGTAAATTAGTGATAGTGTTGATTAAACAAATAAGTTTTAAGCTTTGATTTGAATTCACTGAAAGAGGTGACTGTTCTGAGTGCCAGGGGAAGTGAATTCCAAAGTTTGGGTGCAGTAACAGAGAAGGACCTGCCGCCCATTGAAGATAGGCGGAACCTAGGTACACAAAGAAGTTCAGAATTAGAAGACCGGAGTGCGCGAGAAGGTATATAAGAAGAAAGTAGGTCGGAAAGATAGGAGGGAGCAAGACCATTGAGTGCCTTGAAGGTGAGCAGAAGAATTTTGTATTGCACACGAATAGATACAGGCAACCAGTGAAGATTAAATAGAATAGGGGTGATGTGAGCAGATTTTTTTGTGGAAGTTAATAATCTGGCAGCAGAATTTTGAATGTACTGCAGACGAACGATGGAGTGAGCTGGTAAGCCAGAGAAAAGAGCATTACAATAGTCAAGGCGAGTGGTAATAAATGCATACACTAATGATTCCGCATCTTTTCTACTGAGGAAAGGAAGAAGTTGCGCCGTAGTTGGTAGTTGAAAAAAAGCAGCTTTGGAGAGTTTGCTAATGTGGTCATCCATGATGAAAGTCGGTCGACTAGTTTTTATCAGTTCTTTTGTCTTTGGGTCGTTATATTTCTCACAGATTTCTGCTCGTTCTAAATCAGATACAGAAGTAGCACAGTAAAGATTACATTCATATGAATGCATTAGTGAGAGCGATTGCGTGCAGGGCCGCATTAAGACTGCACTGGACCCCGGGGCTATGACTTACTGCAGGGCCCCCCCATCACAATAATGATATATATAGAGGGTACAACGGGGCTAAAGGCCCACCTTAAGAAAAAATGTGCGCCTGCGCCTAAAATGTATAAATTGTAGAAAAAATATATACATAGTATTGAACATTAATGGAGCAACAGATTTAGTGTGAAAATAAATCATTCAAGTTGTTTATTTTTAAAAAAAGTCGTATAAATGTATGAGGTGGCAAGAGGGGCCTTTTACCCCACACACGGGGTAAAAGGCTCACCAGCATAGGGTAAAAGGCAAATACTTCAGCTAAAATAATGTTTTTTTTAAGTTAATACTTGTTCAAAACAATCACTTTAGCAAAGTTTATACTATTTTCTGGTTATTTTGAAAAATAAAAGTATTAATTTTGTTTCCAATAAATATGCTGTCATTAAAATGTGTTAATATAAAAAATATATTTTAAAATACAGAAACAAAATCATTTTAATAAGTAAAGATTCTGAAAGTATTGAAGGATATCCAATAATAATTGAATATATATTTACAGTAGTCGTTATTTAAAAACTGTTGCTTTAATTATCTTAAACAAAACTGAAAATCATAAAGAAGACCTTTGTCTCAAACTATATGCATTAATTTTAGCGATTATCATTTGCTACTTAAAGGGATAGTTCACCCAAAAATGAATGAGGGTGAGTCATCATTTACTCACCCTCATGTCGTTCCAAACCAATAGGATTTTTATACCATATCAAAATTCTTGATGCACTGAAATTTGATAATTTTTGCTACCAATTTCAATATCGCAAAAAATAATACTAGCCTAAGTAAAAATAAGCTTACTGAAGACAAGTAAATAGTCACAAATTAGGCTACAACAGAACAAAGATCATAAAAAACGGCCTACTTGAAAAACTTAAAGCACTGAATA
>NW_015540517.1:661200-665543 GCF_001515605.1 Sinocyclocheilus anshuiensis | reverse complement strand
CAATTGCTGGGTTTGTCCCTATTTTACCCAGCACTGGGTTGTATTTAACCCAGCATTTTTTAGAGTGTATAACCTCTTTAAAGTAGTGATGGGCATATTTTAAAATAAATTATATTAGAAACAGTTGTTTTAAATTGTAGCATTTTTGTCCACAATATTGCTGTTTTTACTTTATTTTTGATCAAATAAATGCAGTCTTGGTGAGCATAAAATACTTATTTTAAAACATGAATAAATCTTACAATTCCCAAACATTTAATAGTTATATAAAATATCTTTACAGATATTTATTAAATATTAAATATATTATTAAATGTTATTAAATATGCATTTAACCAGCAATTCTTTTTAACAAATAAATGCAGCTTTGTGAGCATAGTAAAAAAAAAGTATAAAAACGAAGCATATATATTCAATTCAAGTTTATTTGTATAGCGCTTTTCACGATACAAATCGTTGCAAAGCAACTTTACAGCAAATTAAGTTTCTACAATATTTAGTGGTAGCTTATCAGTGGTGACTGTCAGTTTATGTACATATGGCAGAAATGTACGGAAAAATCAATTACTTATATACAAAATATAAAAAAGAAAATACCCACTTTAATGAGTAGGTCAGAGTGTAGTCAAATTTTGAATTATATAAAATAAGAAATGTAGTTAATTACCTCTTATTTGTCTGATTAGCATTTAATTGATTACACATTCAAGAAAGCATCTGTAATTGGTTTGTAAAAGGTGTGTTTTATGCATGTTTGAGCAGAGTTAATCATTTTGCAAAGCAGTTGGTTCAGTTGACTCAGAATCTAAAAAAACTCTGTTTCTCCCATCACTACTTTAAAGTCTGTTTTTGTGAATAAATCAAGAAACCGAAACCAAAACCAAAAGCAGAAGCACAAGCACAAGGAATAAAACTCACCAACAAAAGTCCAACAAGATACTGACAATGAGCTAGACAAACACAAGAGCTAATTGGATAATAAGGCACAGGTGAAAGCAGAGGAAACAGGAACAAGACAGAACTACAAACTAAAAGTCACAACAAAAGTGTAAAGACAATCAAATGCATTTAAATTGTACATTTGGAGGAAATGTGTAGAATGACTCAGCTACATTGTATGCGTTACATTTCTTGTTCAGCACATTTCAGGATTGTTCTGATCAGAAGTTAAGGAGATAGTGACAGAATAACCCTTTTATCTACTCATGTCTCAATCTCTCACTCTACTTCTTCTCCACTCTCACTTATTCCCCCTGTTTCTAATCATAATGCAATCAGTGTGTTATTGTATTCTGGACACATTCCATGTTGAGCCCCTGCTGTGCTTCTGTGCTGTGTGGCTCTGTGTATTTGCTCTGAATTATTGCAACGTGTTCTGTTTTCTCCTTTTATTATTCTAATTCGGTGATTGGATTCTGTAAAATTGCATTATGTTTATTTAAAATCACATCAGGTATCCCAGACTCTTTGAGTATTCTCCATATTAAACCCCTCTGAGGAATACAGGCCTTGTCCTTCTCTACTGCTGTTTGAAAGGCTGTCTCCCATTATAAGGGCTCTTCTGTTGAATATAAACAGGAACAATAACAAAGCAGACTGCCAGTATGTGTCTCTGCAGAAATTATGATCAACATTTCTGACCTTTATTAACATTTCTGTTTCTAAGAACTGTAGCGTAATACTCCTGCTGATGGTCATGCTTATTGTCTTGTATTGTTATCCAATATATTTGAGTTATAAAGAGATGTTTTCATAGAGTAAGCCTGGCCTTATTATTATTATTATTATTATTATTATTATTACAAACACGGTGAAATATATACATATAATTTTACAGATTTTCAAAATTTTAAATTTTTATTATAAGCAACATATTGCAACTTGTTTGTTATGTGTCAGCATTAAATTAAATGAATTATTAATTATTGAAATAATTGTAACTTAAAATTTAATATAGCAACATGCTTATGTACTACTAGTGAAGAATTTAAATTCTTTAGTTGACTAAAACTTGACTAGACTAAAAAGAGTATGAACGTGACTAAAACTAATAAAAACTAAAATGACAGCTTCACACAAAGACTAGACTAAAACTAAAATTAAATCAGGCCGCCAAAAACAACACTAGCTCTATTATATTGCTGTATGTTGAAAGCATCAACATTAAAGCCTCTTGTTGAGTTTCTGTGGTTCTCTTCTCTGGTGTGTTGCAGGTATCAGGTGATCAGCACTCCCACAGACTTCTTCATGGTGATGGAATATGTGTCTGGAGGGGAACTCTTTGACTATATTTGTAAGCATGGAAGGGTAAGAATCATTTTGTCAAGCTTTTACAAATAAAGTCAGCTGCAGGCTAAAAGGCTCTTAGATTCATGGGAAAGGCCAGTGACTTTCTCACATTGTGTACAAATCTGCATGCCATACTTGCTTTAGAAAATGACTGAACATCACAATTAATTCTCAAACTAGCTTTCTAACATCATATTCAATTATGGAAACATGACTTTCCCATTACTAAATATGGTTTATTATTTTTGTGTTGGTCACCTAATAGCCCAAAGCTGCTTTATGAGCCTCGGGACTTTTTACTTACTTTTGTGGCTCTGGTCTGGATTTGAGCATGGATTAACCTTTGAGTCTTCCAAACCTGTTGGGGTTATGGGGATCCAGCTTATCCAAACAGCAGCTGATCCAGTGAAGTGTTCGTGGGAAGGGTCAGGGAGTTCATCCATAGGGCTCAGTCTTTGTGTTATCTGGGTTGCCTACAATCATATTGAAGGACTTGTTTAGTTTGCACGCACAAACACTCAGCTGACTATGGTGAAATTTGAACTTTTTATTTTTAGAGTATTAATTCATCAACACTTGACCAACTTTTTGAATGATGTTTTGATGACATGATGTTCTTGGTTATAGGAATAATTCAGGTAAATTGGGTCAGTTTTTTACTGCCATATAAAAAGCGATCCAATTTAGCTGAATGTGACCTAAGAATATGAGTTATCCATATTTTAGCATTATCACGTGAAAATTAAATATTAATAGTGGTTAGTAGTATTTTAACCATTTAAGGTATTTATTATGAAAAAAAAGTAATTTCTATTATAACAAAGAGGCTTATTCCTATGTGGTCTGTTGTGTGTATGTATGTGTGTGTGTGTGTGTGTGTATATATATATAAATATGTATATATATATATATATATATAAATATATATATATATATATTCATAAAAATAATCAAGGTATTAGGTATTAAAGAAGGACGTATATAGTAATAGTCAGAAATTCAAAATATTTCGTTAAGATCAAACGAATATCTCTCTCTCTATATATATATATATATATGCCTGTATTTTGTATTTGTATTTATGAAAATATGTGACATTTAAAAAATGATGCAGGCTGTGCATATAACAAATGTAACTAATGTGTATATAAATATCCCACTCTTAAGTACATCAAGAATGTAATTTTTACTTGCATTATTTTACAAATTAATTAAATTTAATTTGTTTTAATTGCTGCTGTATCACATTCGACAGATTTTCAACATAATTTTTCTAGACTTAATATATGAACTATTAAGTAAGAACAAGTTCCTTAAATTCAGTAAATTGTCATTTTGAAATATTATTAACAATATAAAAGTTATTCTTGCTATTACTTTAGGAAAGTACTGCTCTAGAGACTTGCCATGTATCAAATACAATACATACAGCTTAAACCCACAGAGAACAAAATAGTTGTTTTTAGGATAATGTTTTATATAGTAATCTCTCTGTTGTGTCTCTCATGTGCAGGTGGAGGACACAGAGGCGAGACGTCTTTTCCAGCAGATCATCTCAGCGGTAGATTACTGCCACAGACACATGGTGGTGCACAGAGACCTCAAGCCTGAAAATGTACTGCTGGATGGCAACATGAATGCCAAGATCGCTGACTTTGGTACACACACACACACACACACAGACACACACACACACACACACACACACAAACACACACACGGAAAGCTAATGTTGTGCAGACTGTGAGGGATAGTTGACAAGCAACCGGCTGCAGTTTTGCTGCACGTCCACTCATGTGGTTTGTATGAGGCATGGTGTTTGATTATCCACAGAAGAGCACAGACAGAAAAGAGGCAAAGAGAAAAATACATTAATCTGCCCTGCAGCTAGATGTGTTGAGCTATATACAGTGGGGTCCAAATGTTTGAGACCACTAGTAAAAATGCTTCAATTTTGAAATCTCCATCTAATTTAAAGGGGTCATATGATGCTGCTAAAAATAACATTATTTTGTGTATTTGGTGTAATGAAATGTGTTTATGCGGTTTAAGGT
>NW_015540517.1:657319-661190 GCF_001515605.1 Sinocyclocheilus anshuiensis | reverse complement strand
AGGCATGACGAAGCGGATATCGTCCTCTTTTGGAAGGCCAAACAAAGTAGTTTCGCTTTCACAAGGAAACACATAGCGCCTTCACGATATGGCGGCGGCGGCAACAACAATACTAAAGCGAGAATAAAAGTTACGCCTTCTTTCTTTGCGTGAACATTTGGGCGGCGTTATGCAAATTTTCCCACATAGTGACGTAGACATGTGGGGGTGTGTTAGAATGAGCCGTTTTAGGTAGGCGTGGTTGACTCTTAACTTTTATAAAGAATATCTCTTTGGATTTGAGACTTTAGTCTTTGCAACTTTACAGATCTTCTTTATGCACCAAGAGCTTGTAACACTCCAAAGAGAAAGGAAAAATTGAAATCGCATCATATGACCCCTTTAATAATTTTTTTTACTATTTTTTATTACAATTCCCAGATTGTCAAATCTTGTTTGAGTTTCACTGTATTTATACCCGCCTTGAAATACATTTTATTTACTTGTATGAGTAGTTTTGGCCAATCAAACTGTCTGTGTTAAGTATATTTGTGTGGCATTGCTTGTCAGGTCTGTCAAACATGATGTCAGATGGAGAGTTCCTGAGAACGAGCTGCGGATCACCAAACTACGCTGCACCAGAGGTCATCTCAGGAAGGTGAGGTCAATTTTATTATAGTCAACCAGCTCATGTACATACAAAAAGTGTTGATATGTGCTATACTTAAAGGAACAGCCCTTTTGCTGCTAATTTACTCACCCTCAAGCCATCCAAAATATAGATTAGTTTATTTCTTCATTGATACAGATTTGGACCATATTTTTTTAATTACTTGCATGACTTACTCACAAAATGAATCATCTGCAGTGAATAATTGCAGTCAGAATAAGAGTACAAACAGGTGATAAAAAAAGAATTCACAACTCACAAGTAATCCACACGACTCCAGTCCATCAATTTATGTCTTATGAAGTGAAAAGCTGTGTGTTTGTAATAATCCATCGACTTTTTAACTTTAAACCATTGCTTCCGGCTGAACTACATATCCTCTATCCATAATATTGGTTTCTCGTCTGAATCAGGATTGAAATATGCACGGATCAAGCACTGTTTACAAGCAAACAGTCCAAAACACTTCTAAACAGATATGTTTGTGGATTTTGATGTGAGAGAACAACAGAGGATGGACTTTTCACCAGAGGAAGCGTTATTATGGATTAGTATTTTGGCCAGAAGCGATGGTGTAAAGTTAAAACACCATGATAATGGATTTGTTTCTCACAAAAACTCAGCTTTTCTCTTCACAAGACTTTAACTGATGGACTGGAGTGGTGTGGATTACTTGTGGATTATTGTGATGTTTTTATCAGCTGTTTGGACTCTCATTCTGACGGCACCCATTCACTGCAGAGGATCCATTGGTGAGCAAGTGATGTAATGCAAAATTTCTCCAAATCTGTTAAGATGAAGAAAAAAATCATCTACATATTAGATGGCCCGCGGTAAAGTCAGTTTTAAGAAATTTTCATCTTTAAACTATTTATTTATTTCTGATAGTCAAAGGTCTGGCTTGTAGGACCAGCAGTCCAGCAAACCATAGCTAGCTGTGTGCTTTGTAGTATGGACTGCATGGATACACTGCACATAAATATTATATCAGGCCTTCATACATTTTTTATGTAATACTGATTGTCTTCTTGTTCTTTACATTACTGGAAACTTCAGCTTCATTCAGACTGATAGACATGTAGAGACAATGTAGAAGCACACATACTCATACAGTAACGTATATGTCGTGTTTTAGGCTGTATGCTGGTCCAGAGGTGGACATCTGGAGCTGTGGCGTCATTCTCTATGCACTGCTCTGTGGGACTCTGCCGTTTGATGACGAGCACGTGCCCACACTCTTCAAAAAGATCCGTGGAGGGGTCTTCTACATCCCAGAATACCTCAACCGCTCAGTGGCCAGTCTACTTATGCTCATGTTGCAAGTGGACCCACTAAAGAGAGCTACTATCAAAGACATCAGGTTATTAGTTATAACACTTCTTGAACTTATTTTTTAAAGGGCCGTAAACTGCCTTTTTTCAATTATTATTGCACTGTTCTCTGAGGTCAAAAAACGTAATTTAGAAGTAATAAATTAAATTTCACTAGCCACACCCAGGTAGGAATGGGTACCGAAACCCAGTATTTAATCGGTCCCGGGGCTAAATTATGAAAGACCGGAGTATCGATAAGCTTTGACGTTAACGGTTCTGCTATCGGTACTGGAGAAATTAAGAAAACACACATACATTTATTATTGCTATATATACATTATCTTGCAAATTCTATATCACCAGAGTCGCCAGCTGTTTTTATATGCAATAATATTCAAACATTTGTCTATGATACATTTTTGCTATTCGCAATTCAGAAGCAAGATCGCGCTCGTGCGGAGGAGCTTCAGCACACACAACATGAAAGCCCTGCTTAATTATGGCTGCGTTTACACTTGGCATTAACATGCGATCACTGTGATCCGAACTGCATGACCCCCACTGAACATAAACAAACAGCTCAGTTTTACACACTAATGCACACTGCAAAGTAGGGATGGTTACTTGGAGCTCCTTCCTTTAAATAGAATAAAACAGAGGGGTCTGGAGATAAACAGTGTTTATTTTCTAACACACTCTCGTGGCAATTTTTAACTATTTCAAATGAATTTGTACAATCTCATCTGTATGTTTTTTTTGCTTTTTGCCCACTGATGAATTTAACGATTTAGAGTTTGTTTCCGTATGAATCACATTGTACAAATTCATAAGAAACCAACTCATAAAGTAATTGCATCCTCTCATGAGATTGGGTTATATCTTAAACTAAAAGAGCTATTTTTAAGACACTCATGGTGTGAGGTGCTGCAAAAGCAGCAACCAAATGCAGCAGTCAAAGTCCTAATTTCATTTTAACCAGCATCTTGATTTCCAGTAAAATTATCTGGACATGCTTAAAATAATTAACTATACCCAAGAAAAAATGTATGCATTTACCAACAATCCAGGTACTTGTTCTGATGGTAGATGGTAAGACTTGTGATTTCTCCATTTAAGTCTCCATACCGTGGTTTCGCTGTGATATTAGTGCATAATAAAAATCCGCACAACACATCCCTGTGAAAGAACACGGAAACAACAGTGGAACACAGACAAAGAGGGAAAAAATGAACTTTCCAGCAAAGGGAGAAATAATGATATCACTGAAAAGGTTAAAACAGTGTTCTGGTTGTTTATATACTCACTGTTTATTGCACTGAATCCAGCTGTGTGAGCTGCTGTCCTGACCACAGTTGCCACGCTCCGTACCTTCAATGTTCAGCTTCTCATAACACATGCGATCTGCTGCATCTAATGACACACACACAGTCAAATAAACCAAGCATTGTGCATGTGCAGTTTTAGTATTATTAGAATTAAACAAGAGATATGTACATGCACTTAAACTATAGTAGACACTATGGATGCGTTTACACTTGGCATTAATATGATCTGATCACCGTGATCCGATCAAGCAGATCGGATCATCAGTCAATCAGAACACTGCGCGTTTACACTTGGCAACATCAACTGACTTTTCTATCTGGATAACCGATCGCATCTGTCTTTCCCGCACAATATTTAAATAAGTCTGCAGAGAATGGACCGGTGCAAAGTCAACCTGAAGTGGTGGGTTTTCTTTTGAAAAGCATTTTCAGTCACGGGACATTTTACAAATCAAAGATATAAGTCTACGAGTCTCACTAGCGCTCCACACGGGTGTTCTCCGTCTTTTTTTCTGACAGTTCGCGAGAGAGGGGGTGGCGTTTTGCATGATGTCGACCTGCGAATGCAGACACGATGGCTGGAT
>NW_015540517.1:632648-657031 GCF_001515605.1 Sinocyclocheilus anshuiensis | reverse complement strand
ATACAAATGTTTTTTTTTTACCAAAACATTTTAATATTTAAAAG
Source organism: Sinocyclocheilus anshuiensis (assembly GCF_001515605.1). Lineage (NCBI taxonomy): Eukaryota > Metazoa > Chordata > Actinopteri > Cypriniformes > Cyprinidae > Sinocyclocheilus > Sinocyclocheilus anshuiensis. The sequence goes on along the minus strand of NW_015540517.1, from coordinate 656,987 downwards.
AAGACATCCAGGAACATATTTGTTGTTTTGAGTTTTTAATCAATTCTTTTCTTTAATCAATTAATTATTGGATGTTCAATATTTTACCCATACTTCAATTAGGGCTGAGTAAAAATATGTATTTTATGTTTAATTGCAGTCTTGACTTGAACTAACCCTTGAAAATTATATAAATAATATAACCAATATATAACATGAATAATACTTAATAATTCTTAAAATCCAAACATAAATGTTGTGCGATTAGTAGTGTAATAAATACACGATTAATACAGTACTATTATTTTCTTCCCTCCTGCATGACAGAGAGGATGAGTGGTTTAAGCAGGACCTTCCTTGCTACCTCTTCCCTGAGGACCCCTCGCATGACGCCACAGTGGTGGACGAGGAGGCCGTGCACGAGGTGTGTGAGAAGTTCGAGTGCACTGAAGCCGAAGTACTGAGCAGCCTCTACAGCGGAGACCCTCAAGACCAGCTGGCCGTGGCGTACCACCTCATCATCGACAACCGCCGCATCATGAACCAGGCCAGCGAGTTCTACCTGGCCTCCAGTCCCCCAACCTGCTCCTTCATGGAGTCATCAGTCAATCAGGACACGGCGCGTTTACACTTGGCAACATCAGCTGACTTCTCGATCTGGATAACCGATCGGATCTGTATTTCCCGCGCAATATTTAAATAAGTCTGCGGTGCAAAGCCGACCTGAAGTGGTGGGTTTTCTTTTGAAAACAATTTTCAGTCGCGGGACATTTTACAAATCAAAATAAATGTATGAGTCTCACTAGCGCTCTGTTCTTCTGACAGATCGGGAGAGAGGGGGCGGCGATTTGCGTGATGTCGACCTGCGAATGCAGACACGATGGCTGGATTGCGTTTATATTACACTGAGATCCGATCACAATGCGTCCTCGACTACCTCTGGACCAGGACACGCTGATCGGATAACATTCCGACCAGAAGCGCGTTTACACTTGTCTTTTCAATGTGTATGTGGACAACATCCAGATGCAGGTCGCACGTTAATGCCAAGTGTAAATGATAGAGGAGAGAACTAAACATTCAAACGTCTGCTTACACTTTAGGCCTGTGGCTGTTTTATTAAGCTAATTTTATTATTTTTATTTCGATTTCGGCTTTTAAGGATTATAGCCACATTTCTTCTAACGCAACTTTTTTTCCCTTCACTTTCTTCCCTCCTGCATGACAGAGAGGATGAGTGGTTTAAGCAGGACCTTCCTTGCTACCTCTTCCCTGAGGACCCCTCGTATGACGCCACAGTGGTGGACGAGGAGGCCGTGCACGAGGTGTGTGAGAAGTTCGAGTGCACTGAAGCCGAAGTACTGAGCAGCCTCTACAGCGGAGACCCTCAAGACCAGCTGGCCGTGGCGTACCACCTCATCATCGACAACCGCCGCATCATGAACCAGGCCAGCGAGTTCTACCTGGCCTCCAGTCCCCCAACCTGCTCCTTCATGGAGGAGGGCATGCCTCTGCCACCAGGGGTCAAACCTCACCCCGAACGGATGCCCCCGCTCCTGGCCGACAGCCCGAAGGCACGGTGCCCTCTGGATGCCCTCAACACCACCCGACCCAAACCGCTGGCGGTAAAGAAAGCAAAATGGCACCTTGGCATACGGAGCCAGAGCAAACCCTACGACATCATGGCTGAGGTTTATCGTGCCATGAAACAGCTGGAGTATGAATGGAAAGTGAGTGGCTCAGAAACACACAGGTATTCTTGTTGGACTAGTGAGAATATAGATGTGTTATTGTATCGGTTGTGGTGGGATTTAGGTGGTGAACCCCTATCACCTGAGAGTGCGCCGGAAGAATCCTGTCACTGGGAATTTGGTGAAGATGAGTCTGCAGCTCTACCAGGTGGACAATCGTAGCTACCTGCTCGACTTCAAGAGCATTGATGGTGAGCATCAATCAGTCGGTCTTTTCAGACTTTTTAATGCCAAGAAAATCCCCCCAAAAATGAGGATGCCCTTGCTGAAATAAAATGGCAGCTATTTATTTTCCTGTACAGAGATCTACTTTTACTGTACAAGAAAAGTAGTATGATATTATTAAATTATAGTTGTATTAAATAATAATATTGTTAAGTTATACTCCAGAAGAATAGACTTTTAGTTTAATTTAAATTGGCTTTCTGTGACTTTTGGCTTTGTGTACTAAAGGCAAAACAAATTAGGATCTATGTTGAAAAAAAAAATATATGGGAAATATGTACTTTGAAAACACCAGAAACTGAACTGGGTTGGTAAGATTTTTTTTTTTTTTGTATGAAATATTTAAAAATTATGCTCATCAAGTCAGCATTTTTAAAATCAAAAATACAACAAAAACAGTAATATTGTGAAATAGGAATATAATTTAAATTAACTGTTTTTATTTTAATATATTTTAAAGTTTAATTAATTCCAGTAATGGTATAGCAGTCAATACTCCTGTCTTCAGTATCACATGATCCTTCAGAAATCATTCTAATATGATGACTTTCTGCTCAAGATACTTTACTTATTATTTTCAATATTGAAAACCGTTGTGCTGATTTATATTTTTGTGGAAACAGAGATACAGAGATTTTTTATGATACATTGATGAATAGAAAGAAAAGCATAGCATTAATACTTTTTTATTTTATTTTTGCAACATTATAAATGTCTTTGCGGGTACTTATTACCAATTGAATGTGTCCTTGCTGAATAAAAGTACTGATTTCTTTCAATAAACTAAATCTTACTGACCCCAAACTTTAGAAAGACAGTATATTTTTACAGAGAAACAGAAATAATACTCCTATTTTGTAAAAATAGACTTTAAAATCCTCTGTTGTTTTAATGCGAACAAATGCTTCCATGCTTCCACAAATCGTTGGCATTTATTATTTCAGTAAAAGATCTGCTTTCTGTCTCTTTTGTCGCCTGTACAAAAATCCTAGTTGTTCCTCTATCCTAGATGCATTGAGCTCATGTGGGCGATGTAGGGTTAATCCAGCTTGTTATTCCTCACAATATCTCTAATAAAATTGAAAAAGTCTTTTGCTCACTTTCAGACGATACGATTGAGCTCAAGTCAGGGTCGTCGACTCCCCAGCGCTCTGGCTCTACAGCCGGCCTCCATCGACCACGCCTCAGCATCGACTCTGCGACCGTGGCTGTTGAGATGCCCCAGCTGAGCAGCTCTCTGCCGGGCTCTCTGACCGGGAGCACACCTCTGCTGGCTCCGCGGCAGGGCAGCCATACCATGGACTTCTTCGAAATGTGCGCCAGCCTCATCACTACCCTGGCTCGCTGAGACCCTCGCACACCATCATCTGATGGTCTTTACCTCTTTACAGTTAAAAGGTTAAGGGTTGTGATTTTTGGGGTTGGGGTGCTTTTAGGTCAGTCCCACAGTAGCGACACAAACATACAGTGCCTAAAGAGTTTTTGGACTGACCTACAAATGTATGAAAGTCATTGCATTAGTTAACTAATAAGTCATGAAATTTTTTTTTATCATCACTTAGAGGGTTAGTTCACCCAAAAATGAAAATTAGCCTGTGTTTTACTCACCCTCAAGGCATCCTAGGTGTATATGACTTTCTTCTTTCAGACGAATCCAATCGGAGTTTTATTAAAAATTGTCCTGGCTATTCCAAGCTCTATCATTGCAGTCGGCGGGTGTTTCTGTTCAACAGTCCACAAGACGTCAAATAAAGTGCGTGCATCCATAATAAAACGTGCCTCACATGGCTCCAGGTGGGTGAATAAAGGCCTCCTGTAGCGAATCCATGTGTTTTTGTAAGAATTTACAAAATATCTTACTTTACTTAATATCCTAATGATTTTTGGCATAAAAGAAAAATTGATAATTTTGACACAACAGTGTATTGTTGGCTATTGCTACAAATATACCCATGCGACTTATGACTGGTTTGAATTCTTACTAAGTTATAAATGATAAATTCCGATTATATTCCATCCATTGATGTTTGACAATCAGATACCTTTTTTTTCCTTTTTTTTTTTTACATATGTACTTTTTTTTAACAGTGCATTGTTTTGTTATTTTTAACCTACCTTGGATCTTTTTATTTTTTATCTAATGCAATGACATTCATTTTGTCCAAAACCTTTTTAGGGCCGCTTTAACCAGAGGTTCTCCTCATCATCATAAGTTTAAATAATTGAAAAACTATAACCATACTTCTGATTTTATATACACATTTTTTTTTTTTTACAATATATATTATACAGTATATTTATATTCTCATATCAGTCACTTGAGTTGTATAGTTTAGTTTAATAGCTGTTGATTGCAATGATATACCAAAAATAGGTTTATACATACAGAGCAAAGATCATTATTTAATTATATTAGAGATTCTTGCTTATTTTACAAAGAATTCGTATCTATCATATTATTTAAGTGGCAATTTATGGAGTGAATAACTTGAGTGTTCTGGGTTTGGCTTGCAGTCTCCAGAGAGCGTTTATCAGAGAGCAGTGTAAATGCTGTTGCTGTATGTCACAGTGAATCTCTGATGATACACGCCATCTGCAGTGGAAAAGCCTGACCGTGACCTATCTGTGTCTGTCTCAGAGACCTTGCTTACATCATGGGCTGTGCTGCTGCCATAGAAAGACAAATACGCTGGAGGAAGGCAGACCGACCAGCCAAAGAGCTTCACTGTTGTGCCTTGATATGGCTAAAATTCAAACAGAGAAGAATAGAGACGCATGAAGTAGAGAATGTGCCAGTAATTGTGTTGATACGAGTGAGCCTTTAATTAGACGGCCTTAAAATATTCCCAATGCTTGAGATTACAGACAGCCAGAAAGACCTTATTAAAGCATTCATCCTGAATGACACATTCAGCTTTATTAAATTTATTTATGCTTTAGAACCTAGATTTTAATACTATATAAAAAAATTATTTGATGAATCATCTGACAAAATTGAAAAAAAAAAAAAAATATATATTAATATATTACAATGTTTATGTATTAAAATATATATTTTAGCAATCAAAATGTAATATATGCAGTACGCATTATTAAAGGATTTAGCTCATAATTTAAGTTTAAGATTATATCTATTATATATCAATTTAATTTCTATAGCTGCTACACTACCTGTCTAAAGTTTGGGGTAGGTAGGTAAGATTTTTTAATGTTTTGAATGTCTCTCCTGATTATCAAGGTTGCATTTATTTGATCAAAAATACAGTAAAAAAATGTTAAATATTATTACAATTTAAAAGAACTGCTTTCTATGTGAATATATTGCAAATTGTAATTTATTTCTGTGATGCAGATGTGAATTGGCGGCAGCATTCAGCAGGAATATGATGATTTGCTGTTCAAGAAACATTTCTAAATTATTATCAATGTTGAAAACGATTGTGCTGCTTTATATTTTTGTGGAAACCATATTAAACTACCATTCAAACGTTTTGGGGTAAATAAGAAAAAAATTAACTTTTTTTCATCAAGGATGCATTAAATTGATCAAAAGTGACAGTAAAGACATTTATCATCTTACTAAAGATTTCTATTTCAAATAAATACTGCCCTTTTGAACTTTATATCCATCAAAGGATCCTGAAAAATAAAATATCACAGTTTCTCTAAAATAAACACATATTTCTGAAGGACCGTGTGACACTAAAGATTGGAGTTATGATGCTGAAAATTCAGCGTAGCATCACAGAAATAAATGACATTTTGCAATATATTGACATAGAAAACAGTTGTTTTCATTTGTAATAATATTTCACAATTTTTACTGTATTTTGGATCAAATAAATGCAGCCATTCAAAGAGAAGAGACATTCAAAAACATTAAAGAAATCTGTATCAATCCCAAACTTTTGACTGGTAGCATACTGAAGTAGACTTGCTTAAACATTATATAGGTGGTGTGTATCTGATGAGAACATATAAAGTGACCGAAGCCAAGAGCATTTAGAAGAGCGTCACGTGACCCCCTTCCCTGGGATGCCTTAAATAGATTGTGAACTTTATTGTTTCTAATCGAATATGCTCTAACATATGTTTATGTGTGTGGTTGTTTGTATGGAGTAGATACAATGTACTTATTAGTTACACATTTATTCTTTATTTAAGCTCACCTCTGAAGTGTTACTTGTGAACAAACAACAAAAGAAGTGGGGATTCAGAAAGTGGATTTGTTGTAGTTGTCTTTGTGCCAACGTGTATGAATGGACAACTACAACACAGCCAGGAAATAGCAGTGGAAGATGACAAAATGAGAGGAATGAATACTATATGCAGATTATACACTATGAGAAATCATTCAATCAAACACAGCAGCCAAAAAAAAAGAGGTTTTCGGTTCAGTCATTTGAATCAAACATTTTTATTTGTTTTGAACTAGTAACAAGCTAGATCTCAGTCATTTTCACATTCAGTCCTGCTGGTTCATAATTCATAAGGACAAACTTGATCACAAATTGTATTTGTAAGGAATGGTTGAATGGCTAGCGTTGTGTGCATGAGCAGAGCGTTTGTGTTTTGTATAAGTATGCTGGATTTTTGTGATACACGGCTGCTGTTGTACCATTTTAACTGAACGTAAAACAGAAAGATGGAAAGTTCTCGCAGAAATCGCTTCATATCATTAATATGAAATGCAATAGATGTGATACCTCTAAAAAGTTTAGTGGTTAAGCGGAAACTACACTGCTGGGGGACGGTTTTTTGTGATTTCCGGAGAAGATTAGACTGGATTATGGTGTTGTTTTCGTGGAAAAAATGAAATTCCTCAGAGAAGTTAAAGCCTTTACGCATTCTTAACATTTTCCCCACAAATCCCAAGTTCACTCCAGGTCGTTTTGAGGATCAGTGCGACTTTTTGGAGGTGGGGGGGAATGTACTGATGTAAAGCTTGAGAAAATAGACTGGTTTACTTATCGCTCCCTGCTGCTGGATTTTGCTATTACATTAAAGCAGCACTATGTAACTTTTTCTCTGTTCAAAATTTGCAAAATGTATATAATGAGCGAGTATATCAGGAATTCATCTTCCAAACCACGTTTTTGTCTTATTCCGAATCACTACGGTACACTTATAATAAGTACTTATATTTGGACTATTGTAGCCTGGTCGGGTCGTCACCGCTGCGGAGTAACACATACCTGCGTGAATCGCCATAGACATAAACTTAGAGAAGTAGCTCCGGTTGGAATGTTCTTCCGCGGGATGTGTGCAGTTCTGTTTATTAACCGCTAGAGCGCCAAAAGTTACATAGTGCTGCTTTAAAGGGATAGATCACCCAAAAAACGAAATCGTTTAACTCATTCATGTCGGTCTAAACATGTATGAGGTTCTTTCTTCTGTTGAACACAAAAGAAGATATTTTGAAGAATGCTGCTGGTAACCAAACAGTTGATGGTAGCCATTGACTTCTATAGTATTTTTAACCATACAATTGAAGTTAATGGCTACCAGCAACTATCTGGTAACCAGCATTCTTCAAAGAAACTCATACATGTTTGGAAAAAGTGGAGGGTGAGTAAACGATGACAGAATTTTCATTTTTTGGGTGAACTATCTCTTCAGTATCAGATTTGGATGGGAATGGCAGGAATGTGTGCATGCTTCATGCAGTTGTGGATAGTATTTGTCATATTTAGAGGCCAGATAGCAAAAGTCTCTTATGACAGTTTAATGTCTGTTATATCAGCTTTATTGCTGTGTTTTGTGGAAACTGGTCAGAAACTTTACGGCCCCCATTAGTTTGACGGGCGTTTGTGTGACGGCCGTGGCTTCAGCTCATGTTCAGTGTTTTTTGTCTATGTAGAGGCGTTTGTGCTGGATATTATACCCTCCCTCTCTCTCCAGTGTATGTGTTTTCTGCCTGTTCCCGAGCCCTGCTGGGAGACGACCTCTGCCTGTCAGTGTCTACATGTCTGTACTGTACATGTGTGCGTGTCACTTCCTGTCTGTGTGTGCGGTTTAAATTTGAAAAGTTATGCACTGCATGGTGTTCCTGTTCTGATTTGCACTTTAATTTTTATTGTTAAAAAGAAAAAAAGGGAAAATAAAGCGCTATATGCATTTTGTAGTTTGTGTCGTTATTTTGATTTAATTTTAAAAAGTATATATATATATAGCTGTTAAACAACAGCAAATCAACAACTTATATATGATGATATAACAACTTAAATATGATTTCTTTTTCAAAAAAAAAAATATTAGGCAGCACAACTTTTTAAACATAAATATTAAGTTAATAGTAAGACATTTTCTTAAATATCAAACCAGCATATTAGTGACACCGAAGACAAGAGTTATGGCTGCTGAAAATTCAGCTTTGCCATCACAGATATTTTGAGATATATTAAAATAGCAAATAGTTATTTATTTGTATTATATCAAAATATTACTGCTTTCACTGTATTTTTATGAAATAAATGAAACCCTTGGTGAGTAAGTAACATTTCAAAAACAAAAAATCTTACTGATCCACACTTCTGAATGGTTAGCTTTTATAATTATCTAAAACATTTTAAAATATTTAATTTATTATTAACCTTTAATCGTCCCTTGATTTGAGCAACGTTAAAGTCCCTTGGGGTCAGATAGACCCCAAACTTTTACAGAGCGATTGCATAAGGAAATATACATTTTTTATATGACAAACTATATATCTTTTTTTTTTATTTACTTCTCAGCTATACATTTATGCTGTGCTTTTATGGATATTTGGTAGCTTTTTTACCTATTTACTGCACAAATACTCAACTATGCCATAAATTGGCTTATAAAAAATGATTTTTTTTAATGAAAAAATCCCTTAAATTATTACCTAAATTAAATATAAAAGGTTTCTGGATATTGGCCCATGTGTTAGGGATAGAATACTGCCATCTGCAGGTTAGAGAAAAATCTTTAGGTATTATAGTTAAAGAAAGAAAGTGCAATGACCACATATATCCAGCAGAGGTCCATAGGCACTCATTCATTTTCAGTTCAGTTTCAAGTCCATTTTTCTTCATGTTTCAACTTCTCCTCACAACTTTATGATATATATTTTGTGAATATATATTTAAACATTCTAAATAAAAAATCTTATCTACATATCTACATAAAAAAATCTACATAAAAAATCTGTATTTTTGTATTTATTTTTGTTGTTGTCTGATATATTTTGAATTGTTTGCTTTTGCAAATTATTATACATAAATTTGCAGAAATGTTACAAGTCGCCACTAAAAGACATGACTGTAATCACATACTATTTATTTCAGAAAATTATTTATCACAAATAAACACTGCATAATCCTCCTCTTCAGATTCCTGGTAATCCTGTTCAAACTCAGTTTCATCTTCTGTGTCAGTAGTAAAGTCCTCAGGACTATCTGGTTCAGTGTTCTCTGGGCCTTCTTCACTGTCACTTTGATCCAGTATGAAATCCAGGGTCTCCTCAAGACTGTACCTTTTGGCCATGGTGCTGCCACAGAATGAGCTCAGTGCAGGACCCAGACAGCCACTTTTATACCCTAACTGTGAGATGTTTTCAAAATACTGCTGCAGCTCTTTCATCAAACAGTAAACTTTCTCAGAGTGCAAAAGGTTAGCTGCCTTTCATCTTTCTTTTATCTGCCCTTTTCTCTCTGTTTCTCTGTGTGTGTGTGTGTGTGTGTGTGGTGTGCTATGTCTACCCCTTCACACTGTTGTGCATTTATGTCTGATTTTATTTGCCAAAATCTGAAAAATGCCCCAGACACCTGCGTGTGCCTTTAGAACAACCAAATCAAGTCCCGATTTTTGTGTGTGTGTTTAGATAGATTATTTAGGAAAAGTTACAGAATTTCATGCCCATGGAATGAAGGGAGAACACTTTTAAAAAATAAAGGAAAATTCAAATGGGGTCAGCTGGACCCCAGGGACCGATTAAGGGTTAAGTACTATATTTGTAAATTTATTAAATACTTAATTAAATCATTTATATATTTTCCTTCCTTCCTTAACATAAACAGAACAACAATTTTGTGAATATATGAATATGAACGTATATATATATAAGCTAAACGGGCTAGATGTCACATTTTATTTTAGCATGTTTTAAATGTTAAATGCATGTGTAATTATCATATCTATTTTTAATTATATAATTATTTATTAATTAAATTATTTTACACTACTGTTTAAAAGTTTGAGGTCAGTAAGACTTTTTTTTTAAAGAATTGAATACTTTTATTTAGCTAGTATGCATTAAATTGATCAAAAGTGACAGTAAAGACATTTACAATTTTACAAAAAAAAATTCAATTTCAAATCAATGCTGTTCTTTGGAACTTTCTATTCTTTAAGTATAATGTTTTCCACAAAAATGAATGAATGAGTAAATAAAAACGATTCCATTTTAGATGATAATGAGAAATGTTTCTTGAGCAGAAAATCATCCTATTAGAATGATTTCTGAAGGATCATGTGACACTGAATGACTGGAATAATGATGCTGAAAATTCAGCTTTGCATCACAGCAATAAATTACATTTTCAAATATATTAAAATAGAAAACAGTTATTTGAAATTGAAATTTCAGAATATTAATGCTTTTACTGTATTTTTGATCAAATAAATGCAGCCTTGGTGAGCATAAGAGACGTTTGAAAACATCTGACAGACTCCAAATATTTGAATCCTTTACTTAACATAAACAGAGCAACTATTTTGAAATAACAAAGGCTGAAGATACACAACTGTGTCATGTATCGTCTTCACCAGAAAACTTTTACAAAATAAACAACACTTAAACATGCACTACAAGCACGAGCATATTTTCCTGTAACCCTGAAGACTGGGAATACTTAAACATGCTTGTAAAATATAAAACAAATAATATAATACTAATTAATCTAATACAAATACAAAGTATGTTTATAAAAACCTTTAAATTGCAATTATAAACTTCTAAGTAAATGATACCACAAAATAATGATGACTTAGGAACTGCATTTTAATGTTGACATTGCAATAAACTGTTAAAACCGAACCCAGATGTGAAGCTGTTTTAACCTGCGCAAACTGTCATTTTTTTTAATTCAAATTGTTTAATTATGGATTTTAAAATTATCAGACAACCTCAGACTAGATAGACCGTCTTTGCCACAGAACTCATAACTAACACTTAGATCTAATGGTTTAAATAATCCGAAGAGCTTCTCACCACACCATACACGGGCCTTTTTTCACAGAATGAACATATTATGCATGAATATAGAAGAACTCGCCTGCAGCCACTTACAGACTGATGCACAATCACAAACATAATTCTTCCCACTTGACAGACACGTCTCCGCTTGAGCTTGTGTGGGTGACATTTACTGTGGTGCTCATCAAAACACAGCCCACAGGAGGGTTATGAACTCAGAAACAGTGAAGATCCAGCGCAGTCTGTCTTTCCCCCTCGCAGCCGGAGTTATTTGACTATTTTGAGACGAGTTTGATTGGCCTAGAATAGACAAACATGTTCTCTAAAATGTCAGTAAACATCATTGTAGCCTAAAAAGGCCAGCGGTTAGGAATGACCAGGGTTTAACAATTTAAAGCCAGCACTAAATGTCCAAAAGTCAAGGGGGAAGTAAAAAAGACTGAGAATAATCTATCTTTCCATATGAATATATAAGGAAGAGAGAGGCTAGTTGTCACATTATATTTGAGGCAATTTTATCCTCAATTTTTTAAAGGCTAAAAGTATGTATAATAACAATATATAACTATAACTATATATGTGTGTGTGTGTGTGTGTATATATATATATATATATATATACACACAGTATATGTATATATATATATATATATATATACACACAGTATATGTATATATATATATATATATATATACATATACTGTGTGTATATATATATATATATATATATATACATATATTTGTTTTTAATTATATAAGTATTTATTAATTAAATTATTTTACATTACTGTTTAAAGGTTTGAGGTCTTTTTTAAAAGAATTTAATACTTTTATTTAGCTAGGATGCATTAAATTGATCAAAAGTGACAGTAAAGACATAATTTTACTAAAAATTCTATTTCAAATCAATGCTGTTCTTTTGAACATTCTGTTCATTAAAGTATCATGTTTCACACAAAATATTAAGCAGCACAACTGTTTTCAGTTGAGATAATAATGAGAAATGTTTCTTGAGCAGAAAATCAGCCTATTCAAATGATTTCTGAAGGATCACTGAATGACTGGAGTAATGATGATGAAAATTCAGCTTTGCATCACAGGAATAAATTACATTTTAAAATATATCAAAATAGAGAACAGTTTTTTGAAATTGTAATAATATTTCACAATATTAACGTTTTTACTGAAATTTTAATCAAATAAATGCAGCCTTGGTGAGCGTAAGAGACTTTTTTTCAAAAAGAAATCATATAGACTCTAAACATTTGAATACTAGTGTATATTTTTCATATTTCTGATTCAAAACAGTAGTTATTTATTCATTTATTCTGTTCTGTTTGATGAATAGAAACATTTCAGAAATGTTGCCTATTCTTCAATAATAAGCTGTTTAATGGTTGGATTCACTGTGACAACTTACCCCATATAGTGCAACAACATGATCTGCTATTGGGGCATGTTGTCACAAAAGCTCAAAATGTGTTTAATATACGTACTTGCTGTAAATAGGCATGGAGCCTCCAGCTATGATGTCGGCGTACAGGTCCGGAGGAGGAAGAATCTGGAGGTCTGAGACATCTAAATCTTCTTCCTCTTTATTTCTGAAGGAAATATACAATAACAACATGATCTAGTTGGCAGTTAGCACTACGGCTGCACAGGTTGAGGGAATGAGAAAAACCATCTCAAACATTCATGTAAAACCAGTCTGACCACATACTCCTGTGGGGAAAAGACATCTCACGAATTACTGTCTGTGTCATGTGTGAGAACATGCATATTTTTTGTGAGCACTTACAAGCTGTCAGGATCCTCTTCAAGGGGTAACAGATGAAACCAGAAGTGGAAAGAAGAAGAAGAAAAAAAAAGTGTGGGTAGATGTGACTGTTTATGTAATTCAGGTTTAGAGAGTCAAAACATACCTGGTGTGAGCTCTGGCATTCTTGACGCACAAACAGCCAAATAAGGAAACAGGAGGTAGAGATTAGTTGCTATCCTGTAATCTAATCGTTTACAGTAAGCGATCTTTAGTGAACTCAAAGGAAGTAGACAATAACTAAAGCGATGGCCTACATTGGGCTGTTGTTTTGTGGTAGAGGCTGAGAGGACGTCTTGGGTTGCATAAAGAATGTGGCGAGTTTTTGAATCGCTTCCTGTTTTCTTCTGCAACACAGTAAACAAATGCTTATTAGTACAGAAAAGTTAGTACAGAAGTATGACATGTCATTTTAGTGAATAGAATAGAATAGAATAGAATAGAATAGAATAGAATAGAACGGAACTTACAGCACGTTCATATAAGTTGAATCACTTTGGTCTTGGTGAACAGGATCTGAAAAAAATTAATTAACGCAGGGACAAAAAAACATAAGAATCAACAAGTTAATAATAATAATAATATTTATTATTATTATTATTATTATCATCAACAATTTTGGATTTTATTTTATAATTATGACTTAGAATCTCATAATTTTGACTTGTGTCATAAGTTTGTCAGAGTTTCTTTAGCTCATAATTTAGAATTTTTGTTATAATTTGGACTTTTATGTCATAATTATGACTTTTCATGTCAATTTTGACTCTGTATGTTATAATTCTGATGTTTTATGTCATAATTATGACTGCTCATGTCATAATTTCAATTTATGTCATAATTATTACTTTTTATGTCATAATTTCAACCTTTTATGTCATAATTGTTTTTGGTCATAATTCTGATTATGTCATGATTTCAACAAAATTTCAACTTTTTATGTCATAATTATGTTTTTGTCAGTTTTTTTTTTGTTTTTTGTTTTTTGTCATAATAGACTTTTTTATCTCATGATTTTAGCTCATGTCATCATTCTGACTGTTAATGTAATAATAATCATTTACCAAAGTGTGACTTTTTTGCTTATGTGGTGGAAATAGGCTTCCATAAATGTAACTATGAACAAGTGAATGATATACTGTAGCTATAATGACTAATATAGTCTTGGATGTTCCCAGTTGGTAGTGTTCCTGTGAACATTTTTCCATGATGTCTCATCAGTGACTCACCTTGAGCTGGTGTGGCGTGTGATTGATTCAGCGCTCTGAAAGATTGAACATACACCCCTCGTAAACAATACAACAGCTTAACAGCCAAGTTTTGTAACCGAGTACAAAAGAAGGCGAATGTACACACAAGATAACACTCACATGTGTGCTGTTTCATTAGCAGAGCCAAACACAGGGTCGTCATCATCACATGTCCACTCATCACTGTCTTCTGAGACTGATAAAATAAATAAATAAATGAGTGCCGTCAAACGATTAATCGCGATTAATCGTTTGACGGCACTAAAATAAATAAATAAATAAAATAAAAACTTCATTACATTTTTATAGCTGCAATATTTTGATTTACTAGAAAACATTGCGGTTTATGTCTTGAGTAGGATTTGTATTCTGTATTATAAAACACAACCATCTAAAAAACCAAATACCGCACAGACATTACCCTCATGAAAATATGCTGTACTGATACCATGGTTCACTTATGGTACTGTATCAGATAAAATACAATAGTATTTTTACTATGGTATTTACCTGAAATATATACCATGGCACTTCATGATGGTATTCCAAAGTATTTCAATACTACGATGTTATTCTCATTAAAGTAGTGTTACCATCATAGAATATTTGTAGCATAATGTGGGGTTGGGATTTTGAACCAATGAAATTTTACAGTGGGCGGGGCTAGTTAGTGCAATGCAGCAGAAAGTAATCAACAAAATATTCTGTTGCATATTGTGGTCATGGCTGGATAAGACAGTGTAAAACACACAAAACATATTAGAAATAAATATTATGAATCAAAAATAAATGAAAACTCTTACAGCTCTCATGGTTCATGCCATAATGCTCGGAGGTTCTAAAAGCACACATGGAAACAAATAACACTTCCATTTGTAAACTGTAGATCAAGATCATTTTAGCACGCAATGCTAACATGTTGTAGCAAGCCTGGTCATTTCTATGGCTACCTGCTGCCTGTACTGGTGACCTCTGGGTCTCTGAGTCCATTGTCTTTGAGTCTGTTAGATGCCGTTGTCATCTTCCCCAGCTCCATAATGCCACTGATGTTCAAATCCACACTCTCCACCGGGACGTAGCCGTCTGAAAAACAACACACAGCACACTGCCAATCTGCATTCCAGCAGAAGCATCTGAAAAATGAGATAAGCGCTTACATACACCGTCTAACAGATAAGTCAGAGCTCAAGGACTCGTTCAGGTCCTTGCTTAGTGACAGATCTATTTAGGCATTTAGTCCTTGTCAGGGTAAATTCGTAACAATGCTCATTTTCCGCACCTCATTTATCTGTAAAACTCATTTAGCGCGATGCTAATTATTTGCGACTTTTGCAAGAGCAAAGATAATGGGCTAAATTAATTTGTGTGTATGTAGATTGTGTATTTGTTGCGTTGAGCTCACATTTGTTGTTGCTGTCCTTTGCCAGCCATTTTCCTTTAGGGCAGTTGTTGGTACGGATGATGCTCACGGTGTCTCCAACCTTCACCGGCAGGTCGTTTTTACTGCCTTTACAGTCCTCTAACACTTTAACATGATAAATGGGCTCTTCCTGGCCTGTGATCTGCATTAAACATCAATACACACACAGACAGTTACATTAACACGTGCTCATCACTTAACTGACCCTGCCATGTGGATTAAAAAAGAATCCTTGCTGTTAGCGAGGAATTGAAATGTACGGCTCATTTCACGTTTGATTAAAACTATTGGGTTTTAGTGATGGTAAGTGCACCTTTTGATTTGCTTGAGGAGTTGGATGTGGATTGTAATACGTAATGGATTTTGAGAGTTTAATAAGCAATAATTATGCAGAATTATTGGTGCGAACACACCAATACTGACTTGTAAAAAAATGCTAAAACAAATGAATTACCTTAAATTTTTTCCTCATTTCATTTTCTTTCTTTTCCTTTTCTTTCTGCTCCTTCTTTTCCCTCTCCTTCTCTTTCTCTTTTTCCTTTTCTCGCTGTTTCTCTTTTTTCTTTAGCTCTTTGTCATCTGCCACTTTTCCTGAGTTCTTCCTGTGGATTGAATGCTTTCATCATTACATCCAGATAAGTTGTTTTGGGAATGTAGACGTAGTTTAAATTAGTACTGTGAATTTAAAAATTACAAATAAATTGCTGCTACAAACCTGGAGAACAAGCTTTTCTTGGGAGCCTCCTCCACCTAATAAGGTTGGGTGATTAAAGGCAACGTGTTTCAACAAATCATTTCAAAAACAGAACATGCAATAAGAAGACATGAAAAATAGGTGATAATGCTACAAATGCTGCAGTCATACGGTACTGACATTAACCTTAAGACTTTAAACAGTTATTCTAAAACAATTTTAACGGTAAAACTTACCGCATCTGGAGCATCAGCATATGGATCTAAGTTTCAAACAATAGGAAACATACATCAGTGAGATAAAAGAGAATCTAAAATAAACGAATGACATGACTATTTCCTGCGTGTTTATCGTTTTTGTGGATCCGAAGGTCATCAGAGATGAGATTACTGGGAACATAAATAACTACACTTAAAAAAAAAAGTGTTTTTGTCCTGGTTTCCAGTTAACTATCTAAACATTCCTAAAATAAGAATTTACTTGAGAAGCAAAATTATGTAAGAATATAAGACTTGATTTCCGAGAATTTTACACCAAATGGCAAATTATTTTTCTTTTTTTAAGCATTAATCATATTGTAAATTGTATTAATTTGTGTCAAAAATAATTGTTATATATAAGTCATATTTTTTGAAAACAAGGCTTCATATCTTCCAAAATTTAGCTCCAAGGAAATTGGATCTTTAATGAATAAAAAGTGCTGAATTATTTTTAATAAAATACATCCCGCGAACCCTCTCTGATGTCCCGATCTAAATCAAATGATTCACGATACGCGATCCGATTGGAGCGCTTCGAAATAGTGAATAATTTTACGACGCAATGGTTTAACTGATTCGGAGTTTCAGAAAGCTCCGTTGTGTTCTTTGCTCGCTTACTCTATATAATTTATCCGTTGTTTGAATAACCGTGGAAATGAAATCATTACAATTAATAGGCCTAACGTACAATGTTTTTATTAAACTGTAATAACGTTAAATATCCTACAGTTTCCGTCGTATTAAAAACATTTCATAAAAATGTTCAAAATCATCCCCCCCGAATGAATTTTTTTTCTCAAATCGCACCCTGTATATATATATATATAATATAAATCTTTGCTATCACTTCTTATCAATTTAACACATCCTTGCTGAATAAAAGTTTTAATTTCTTCCAAAAAGAATAAAAATGTACTGACCCCAAAGTTTTGAACAGTAGTGTATATTGTCAGAAAAGATTTATATTTTAAATAAATGCTCTTCTTTTTAACGTTTTATTCATCAAAGAATTCTGAATAAAAGTATCACAGGTTCCAAAAAAATATTAAGCAACACAACAGTTTCCAGCACTGATAATAAATCAGCATATTAGAGTGATTTCTGAAGGATCATGTGACACTGAAGACTGGTAATGATGCTGATGATGATTCAGCTTTGGATCACATGAATAAATTAGATTTTTGATGTATATTAAAACAGAAAAACTTTATTTTACATCGTAATAATATTTCACAATATTACATTTGTTCCTCTATTTTTTATCAAATAAATGCAACCTTGATGAGCATAAGAAACTCCTTTAAAAAAACATTACAAATCTTTCTGATCCCAAACTTTTGAACAGTAGTGTATACACACACACGCACGCACGCACACACGCACACACACACACTGTTTTTTAAAGAACCTAATGAAAACTAGAAAAAAAAGTACTTTAGTGAATACTTCTCGCACTTACTCTTTGGAGGTCCTTTCTGTTTCTTAGTCTTTGTCGTTTTGCTTTTTTTACTGTCTACTTGATCATCAAAGACATTGTCACCTCTTTCAAGAGTCCTAGAGGAAAGTCAGAAACAAAAATGTCATTCAGTGTTCAATACCGATAACACATACTTTTTAAAAAAATTTTTAATTTATATAGTCACAGTAAATGATCATGCATTTAACGACTTACCCTGATGGAGTCAAGGCAGGAGAGCTTCGCACTGAGTCCTGATTTACAGCAGCTTGAGTTTCTGGAAATGGAGAGCCAGAGTTCATAGACCCATAATCCACATCTCTATCATCCATGTTCGGAAACATGTCCTCTTTCAACTGCTGTTTTGGGCTCAACTGTCTCAGGAAGGCTTCCTCATGAGCTGAAATTGGCCTTTTGGTACTAGAAGCTGATGATGGTACTGATGGAGGCCTAAATGTTGAAAATGCTGGAGCCTTAGGTTCCTCAACATCTTCATAAAACTCAAATGAGTTGTCATATAGTGATTCTTCTGATGAAAAAAAAAGGTCATTTATTACTTAGGTAGACAAACACTTAGCACAGAGTTTCAGATTTTTGGGGGTCATTTTGTTACCATGTGTTTCTAGAGGTTCAGATGGTGTTGTGGGAATCTGGAGGTCTCTGGCAGGAGACTGAGTTGGTTTCTCAAGTGGGGGATCCACAATGGGTGAGGCTGGCAGAGCCTTCCTAGGCGGTGGGGGAGGAGGATTCACTGGTTTGACCACTGTCACCACCCCTGCAGACAATAAATATTAGAATGGACAACCAATGGACCACCACCACCAAGCCATACATAAACATAAAAATAAACTTAATTCAACATATTTTATGAAAACAAGTCTTGCTTTCTAATGCAATTTCATAAATTTATCTTGTCGACGTTCATTCGATATTTTTATTTTAAAGAAGTGTACATTGTACCTGCATTTATTGCGTTCTGAAACTAACAAGGAAAAAGACTAAACTGAGAAAGTTACGTCTGCAAAGCCAATGGAAATGGCAAGGTCAAGGAAACACAGCAGGTAGAACAGGACTATGGAATGAAAATGGAGGAAGCATGATGTTTATACTCAAGCCTAATCAAACACACAAGACTAAAGTGAATACAAAGCAGAGTGAATTGTCTCTTTTCACAATTTTAAGTGATGTAATCATGTTTAATACCACATAATTGACAGTAGAGGTCATTTTAATTTCAGGCTGTAATGAAAACAATTATTTTCTCGGTAAAGATGTTTCTAAACTATGAGCAATATGGTCTAATTACAACAACTGCTTACGAGAATATATTGTATATAAGCCTAATTAGCATTTAGTTCAACTGAAAACTGAAATGTCCCAGTTTTAGATATTTCCTTCAGACAGATTATTCTTTGTCATTCTGATTATGAAAGACATGTTGCCCAACATAGCTACAATAGACTTACATATCTTGCATAACAACCCTCCCTGAAGGAAGGAATCCACCTAACTCCTCAGTCACAAAGGTATTTAAACACTGCTTTCCAAAGCTAAAAGATATTTACAATGGTGAAGAATTAAAAAAAATAATTTATTATTTGTGTTGACTAAATTTTGGACTCTCAGGAAAAGCAACACTCTACAAAATTTCTGAAACTGCCAGAACTTCATCTGAGACTTTTTTTTTCCAAAGTCATTTAAGCATCCATCTGTGCAAATGTCAAACTTATTCATACATGACTGGCCTACAACAAAAGAAGCCTTCTACAATGGGTGAAATTTATCTCAGACAACAAAACCGTGGCTAAGATTGTACAGTGTGAACCCCATACTTACTGTGATCAAAGCCATTAACTTCGACAGTTTCAGGTGGGTAAGTTTTAGGTGGCAACCGAGTATGATCCACATAGTCAACTGGAGGGAGTTTAGGGATATCAAACACTTCGGGTACAGGTTGGGCTTCCTCAGGCAGGGTTTCTAAAGTTGTGGCAAGCTGTGGTAAGGTTTTTTCAAGTGGAGCTAGATCAGGTTGGGTCACCTCAGCTGTGGCAGTCTTAGGCAGAGGTGTGGGAGTTTCAAGCAGAGGTATCTTGGGTGTAGCTGTCTCAACTAGGGTTGTATTTTCAGGTATAGATGTATTTTCAGGTGTGGTAGCCAGTGGGTTCACTGTAGACTTTCTCTTGGCCTTTTCCAGAAGGTTAAATACACGGCTATCATTTGGTGACCGTTTTACCGAGGCCATCTCCTCTGCTCTCGCCAAGACTGAGAGGGCTGAAAGTGGCTTGGTTGAGGACTGGTCCTCATTAGACCTCTCTTGGTTAATAGCTGCCTTGTCAGTCAGAGCTTTTGCATTCTCCAGTAACACGTCTAGAGGTGCAGCAGGAGTATAAACTTCTGGAGGAGGGCTTGAGACTGGAGCAGGTGTATATTCTAAGGGATTCACCAAGGGCTCTGGAGATACCGCTGGAGGGGTGGATGGGGCAGGGGACCTGGAGACAACTTGACTCCTGGGAACTGGGGCAATAGATGTACGTATTGCTGGAGTGGGTATGGTTTGCTCAGAAAAGCCTCCATCTGGAAAGTCTTCATCAAAAACAGGGGGCGGAATATCAGTGAATTCTGTAGGTGGACTTCCTTTAGGGGGAGGAAATACTTCTGATAAACTGAGCACATGTATATTTGGTTTGGAAGATTCAGTGTCAGGAGGAGATGAAATAGAGGTTTCTGGTTTTGATTTAGGAATAGCTTGAGACGGTGTTGGGATGGCTGATTCAGGAATCTTTGGCTCAGGGCTGGCAGAGGTTGAACTGCCTGGAGCTGGAATACTTGGGGCAGGAATGTTGGGGAAAGAAGTTATTCCAATTGAAGTCTGAGAAGGTACAACAGCCTTAGGAACAACAGGTACACTTTGAGTAGGGGGAGTAGCTGTTACAGTTGGGTCAGCAGGAGCTGGGTGACTTGGAGCAGGGGTACGACTAGCTGGTGTTGGTCTTTCCACTGTATTTGCCTCCTCATTCTCATCTTTGCTATTTTTTTGAGTGGTAAACACAAAATTATTGGGTGTGTAATTCCGAGGTGTATAGGGGCTGGGTTCAGGCTCTGGGGTATCAGCTTTTATTGGAGGCACTGGCAGAACCAGTGGAAGATTGCGGTCGTTCAGAGACTTTTTGGCAGTGGCAACCTCTTTTACTGTGTCTGCCTTCTCATTCTCATCTTGGCTAGTTTTTTGAGGAGTAAATACAAAACTCTTGGGTGTGGACATTTTGGCTGGTGGAACGGATGCAGGTGTAAGTGGGCTGGGTTCAGGTTCTGGGCTTTCAGCTTTTTTTGGAGCCACTGGCAGAACCAATGGAAGATTCCTGTACTTCAGAGACTTTTTGGTAGTGTTCACCTCCTTCACAGGGTCTGTTTTCTCACATTCATCTTTGTTCGTTTTTTGAGGGGTAAATACAAACTTTTTGGGTGTCGTCACTTTGACTGGTGAAGCGGACATAGGTGTACGTGGACTGGAATCGGGCTCTGGAGTTTTGGTTTTTGGAGCCACAGGCAGAACCAGCGGAAGATTCCTGTCTTTCAGATTCTGCTTAACAGTGTTGACCTGCTTATTATCCAGCAGTTCATCATTATTTATGGGTTGGTTCTCTCTGGTCTTTAATCCCCAAGGTGGAGAGAGCTGGCGACTGAGATTTTTGTCCTCCTTGAAGACTACACGTGGTGCGTGAAGCGACCCTTTTTGAACAGCAGCATTGATGGATGAGATCAAAGTATTGCTGACTTTTGTCGATGGAGGGATGGTTTTGGGTTTCTCTGGGAGGGCAGGTTTAGTCTGGATCTTCAGACCATTTTCACCCTGGAACCGTGCCTTCAGGGTTTTAAAGTCTCTTGATTCATCCTGATGTATAAAATGTAGTAAACATTAAACATTGCACTATGGAATGCATATGACAGGTTAGTATTTTCAGCGAAATCTCAGAACTTAACAAATAAACAACGCAACAACATTCATGTGTTTACAAGAATCGGAAGGCCGTGTGATGACACGCTATTATTGTTCAATCAAATTCCGTACATTTTAATAGTCAAAACCACACCAGTTGATGTCAAAATGCATAGTAATATTCAATAGAAATTAACAAGCTGAGGTGAAAGAGCCGTGTTAAGAAAATTGTGTCTCTTTAAAGCAATAGTATGACATTTGAATTGGCAATAAGCTAGTTTCAGTAAATCAATAAACTGATTTTTGGTATCGGAAACTCTTACAAAAGAGATTGCAATACCATGGTACTGAACAAGTACCATATTTATTGCATTTACATGGTAATTCAAAGAATAGCATGGTACTACCAAAATGAGGTATGTACAAAAACTTGGTATTGTAAATGTACGTCCCAAACTCAACTTTCTTCACAATTGTCCAATATTAAATTTTAATTTATGCATTAATTTGTGTTTGAGGAACCCATATGGTAAAAATTAAGCCTAGCTCATACTCAGAAGTTGTCAACAGAATAACATTCATGTCAAGGTTTCTCACCTGTTCCATCATTCTGACTCAAGTCTTCCAGCAGTTCGTCAAAAAAGAGGTATTTCGCTCTCCTCAGCCCCTCATAATTAATAATCCATTGAGTTATTCCTTTATGATTCGAAGAGATCCAGCATGTACAACTAAAATGGTGTTGTGTCGCAGTTGTTAGAGGATAAATAGCACGTAGAGTGAGAACTCGCCCAATGGCCCTGAAACTGGAATGAGGTTGGATGAGCGTGTTCATGTGTTAGTGACGAGATAAAGGAATGTCTCGTCAAACAAGTCACTTCATTGAACGCCAGCACTGTTTTCATTCTTAAAGAATGCAGTCAGTCAAGAACCACAGAAATCCATGAAGGCAAAGCTTCTATTGTCAAACAGCCGCAATCAAACTCTCATTACGTCTTTACACCAGGTATCCTAGAAATAACACAAAAATATTGGTCGATATTGTTCACACACCTCTTGTGATTACATTCACAGAGCATGTGTTTTACTCTCAGGAGATGTGTCTCTCCCTTGTCAAAAATCTAATCTGCTGACTTCAAAGAAAGTTGGCCCTTAATTTAAATTGCCTTTAAAGACATGTTCCTTATCATTACCTCTGAGGAAAGGAAGTTCCCTTTCAGTCAGTCACGCTCGACGTTACGTCAGTCGTGACTGACGAATTGGGATATCGCTTCGATAGACCAATCACCTTCGAGTGTTAACTAAACAAGCCAATGACAGTTGGCGTGCGTGTTTCGCCACGCGCATCCCGCCCCGCAGCGCAGGTATAAAAGGAGAGCGCGTGCAAACGCACATCAGCTTTTCGCTTCGGAGCCGAGCCTTCTAGTAAGCAAATCTCCGCGAGTGTTTTGAAGAAACAGCTGGCGTTGGTGTGACGGCGTATCAGCGGGGGTTGTCATCCAGGCTGCTGAAACCTCGGTGAGCTGCAACTGTCATTCTGCGGTCCCGCCGTGACCTCCCCTGGGCGCTTCAGCGCTCTCTCTAAAAGCACAGGCAGAGGACAGGATGTCGATCGCTGCATCGGAGGGCGAG
Source organism: Sinocyclocheilus anshuiensis (assembly GCF_001515605.1). NCBI lineage: Eukaryota > Metazoa > Chordata > Actinopteri > Cypriniformes > Cyprinidae > Sinocyclocheilus > Sinocyclocheilus anshuiensis. Next base: position 633,350 of record NW_015540517.1, on the reverse strand, counting down.
CTAGGCTCTGGAGATGAGGATTCGGCTGCGCTGCCTCTGTCAGGAAGAGTGGCGTTGCCCGAGTCAGATCCAGAGCTGACCGCTATGTTTTCCCGGGCCGCCGAGAGCGTTGGGCTGCACTGGAGACCTCCTCCTTCTCCCGAACGCTCAAGGCTGGATGATAGGCCGCGCGTCGGCAGCCACCTCCGGTGCCATTCTTCCCTGAAGTGCATGAGGAGGTCACGAAGTCTTGGAGGGCACCTTTTTCTGCCCGAAACAGACTTAGTGCCTCCTCCGTCCTCACCACCCTCGATGGTGGGGCGGCCCAAGGGTATGTGGACATCCCCCCAGTCGAGCTCTGCCCGCAAAGCGCCGCCGCCTGGAGGCGTACTCCATGCCTTCCGTCCAGGGCCTGTAAGTTCACGTCCGCTCTGACGGCGAAGGCTTACAGTGCTGCTGGACAGGCCGCTTCCGCCCTGCACGCCATGGCCCTCCTGCAAGTCCACCAGGCCAAGGCGTTGAAGCAGTTGCACGAGGGTGGTGCTGAACCAGGTGTGCTGCAGGAACTGCGCACGGCGACGGACCTCGCACTTAAAGCGACGAAAGTCACGGCGCGGGCCCTGGGTCAGACGATGTCCACATTGGTGGTCCAGGAGCGCCACCTATGGCTGACCTTGGCGGATATGAGGGAGGCCGACAAGCATCGCTTCCTGGACTCCCCGA
>NW_015540517.1:630844-632447 GCF_001515605.1 Sinocyclocheilus anshuiensis | reverse complement strand
AGCGGCTCCGTTCCCTCCTTCAGGGAACGAGGGTTACACAAGTAACCTAGACGTTCTACAGTATGCTCCTTTTTCATTTAACCCATATATAGAGACCGGGGCTAGTTGTCACACTTTTCACTGAAGTGAATATTTCTTCTGGTGGCTTTATTTTTGAAAGCCAATTTCCGAATAGATAGCTTCTAGTTTTCTAGATGTCTAGTTCTGACTACAAAATTCACAGTGGAAAAAAATTACTAATTGAGCCTATATTGGTGCATATTATCAAACTATAAGGGCTAGAATTTCAATGTGGGATTATTAACACTTCTTTGAGAAAAATAAAGTAAATTACAGACAAAACAATTCATAAAACCCTCATTTTGGCCAGTGGAATTTAGAATTAAAGCACTTTTGACTCAGGCCCATGTGAAAACATTCCCACATGACATAGTTTTTTACTTCCTTATATATGCCGTCAAAACAATCAGAGCTCAGGATAAGTAATTTGCTCAAAGACAAAGAGAAACTACAGTCGTGGCCAAAAGTTTTGGCAGTGACATAAATTTTGTGTTTTGCAAAGTTTGCAGTTTAAGCTGTTGTGGTGTTCATTCACATTGTTTCTAGATTATCGTGTAGAGTAATCAGATGCATTTTAAATAATTGCTAAAAGCTTCATTGGCCAAAAAAAACCCCGAACTTTTTACAAAAAACAAAATTCACTGTTTTTTGATCCTGAACAAAATTACCAGCTAACATTAATTGACTAATCACATCAGCAGCACATGTGAAAGTGTGAATGAGTACTAGTCAGGTTAATCACTATCATACTAATTAGATTGTAAGTCACTTGCAATCGCCACTTGCACTCTCCGCTACCTGTGACGTCACTTGCAATCGACACAAATCGTGTGTGTTGCCAATGGAGACAAGACGCTGTGGTGGTGATTAAACGATTACAACTAATTTAGTCTACTATAACATACAGGGTCCTGCAAGAAAAAGACAAGACCCGCAAATCCGTGGACACAGAACAGCAGAATATGAACGCAATGCACAAAGTCTCTCGCTAAGCGTTTTCCTTCTGTAGAAAAACATAAACACTTAACATGGCTTAATGTAAGATGCTATTAAAATATCAAATTCAATATACAGTTTATTAATATAATGAATATGTATATAGTATTTTCCTCCCATACCGCAAAACGTACGTGGCATAATGTGGCATAATGGACTAAAAAGGCCAAACTCAATATGCTCCTCTACATTATTAATATACATAACTAAGATGTACAGACAAGCAGGTGAGCCCAGAATAAACGCAACACGTACAGTTTCGCGTTAAGCGTATTTCCATATAGAATACACTGTCTACAGCTCTTTTATATCATTGTCTTTGTCCATTAAGCTACATTACGTGTTTTATTTATAATGATTTTCTATGGAAGGAAAATTTTTTACGTGCAATTTAATGCATTGTGTTCTGGGCTCGTCTGCTTGCCTGCACGGAGTTGATCCTTTTTAAATCACTTAATGCATTTCATAATGCGCGTTCATATTTGCTGTTCTGTATATACTTTGAGTCAACAACAAGACATATAGGCTACTGAATTGTCTTTATCAT
>NW_015540517.1:624469-630081 GCF_001515605.1 Sinocyclocheilus anshuiensis | reverse complement strand
AGGATCTGAGAGTGCAAGCCTGAGAATGCACGTCTGAGAGTGCAAGCGCCAAGCTGCAGCCAGACCCTTTTGCAAATTGTGGTCAACTACGAGAACTAATAAGGCAAGAATGGATTGCCATCAGTCAGGATTTGGCCCAGAAGCTGATATCCAGCATGCCAGAGCAAATCACAGAGGTTATGAAGAACAAGGGTCAACACTGTAAATACTGACTCGTTATATTTTTTGCCAATAAAAGCCTTTAAAAGCCTTTTTCAGTATACCATAGAAACATGTGGAAAAATAATCTACATATACTGAAGCAGCAAACTTTGCAAAACACAAAATTGATGTCACTGCCAAAACTTTTGGCCATGACTGTAGCTACTAACCTAACTAGCAAATCACTCTCATTCCTGCAAAATGAGGGAATCTTAAAACTAAGAACGAAAATATGCATTTGACCTCCGACCCACAATTATCAGTGATATTTATCGATAACTACACATTTGCAGTCATGATTGACACGAAGGTTAGTAATATGTTAAAATGATCATAAAACTGCTCTTGAAACAAGTTTCTGTGGAACAAAACAGGCCTAATGTAGAAATTTCCCTATAAAGCAAGTGTGAGGGAATTTAAATGTTGTGTTCAATGAAATGTGCTTATTTATCTGGCAAAGTTCCAGTTCAGCGATTCAATTCACATACTGAATCTAATTTAGATTGTGTGGCAAGATAATTCAACCTCTGAAACAGCATTTCAGCTAATGGATATTCTTCTTTCTCTTCCAAATCTAGTAGGCCTATGATTGTAGGTAGAACAATGTACACTCAGTAAATTAGTTTGTGTTTCACTGGCAGATACACCCATAGTACTGAACATTTCAGTACTGTCACCTAGTGGTGTGGATGCAATATTGCATAAAAGCAAAAGTTATTAATGCCATTCTAGAAACATCCTGTTCATGCCCATTGCTTTTTTTCCCTTTAACCCTATAATGTGGGTTACGAAGCGTGACATTCAGCCGGTCATGTGATCTCAATAAGAACGAACCACCCTTATGTAGAGTAAAACAGCTTTTCTACTGCACCCCTTCAAATATAAGACATTTTTTGCTAAGGCAAAGAGGCAGAACAACATTTTGGGATGTGTTTATTGGTAACAGTATTACATGGTGGGTTACGTAAATCAAGAGAAAAGAAAAAAGTGCTCTAAAAAATCCACTGTAGAATATCATTATCATCAAGATAAAAATAATGTGTCCTTTTACATGACCAAACCATTAGCTGAGGTAAAGGCAAAATAGAAACGTACTGAAATTGGGACTCCCATTCACCTTGATTTTCACCTTCATCATCTTAATCCTCAAAATGAAGATCTTGAAGGTCCAAAACGGCTTTTATTTGAAATTAAAATGGGACTCTGGCCATAAAATAGGAGGAAGTTATTGTCACAGTAATGGAATGCTCTGAGCTTTTCAGATGCAATGAAAACAGATGTCATTCATGGTGATTTTCTCTGATTGGAGGTTGGATTACAGACAGATATTCTGGTGTGTTTTAATGCGATCAGACGGCCCAAAAGTCAACATGAAACGGCCTTCGCAACCCATTTTAGTCTTAATGTGACATATTCAACTGGATACATCAGGGCAGGACTTCACATTGGGAGTGAATTGTGAAAAGTGGGTGTTACATGTCAGATTGGAGCTAGATTTCTCAAATCTAGTTTCAAATTTCTGGTTATGTTAATCAAAATGGAAGTTTCTTTGGACTAACATGCACCGATAAATGTGCCGAAAGGTGTATTAAAAAGTAATCAGGGCCCATTTTGATGTCATATTGACTTTAAGGTCTCTGTGAATGTGTGTCTGCATGAATATGTATGTATATGTGATCGTGTGTATGCGTAATTGTGATTGCTGCATTAACACACACACGTTGAGAAGCTCTGGTCTTCCTCCATCACAGTTGCCAGCTTCATCATCTTGACAACAAACCAAAAGAGATCACACAAATATGACACCAACTATTTACCAAAGGACCCTCTTAGCCATTAAAAACATAATAACAGCTTCTCGGGTTTGTTTCAGGCCACTTAAAAACACACATCCTGCTGAAATCAAAAGACCGACGACAAGCTTTGATCGCGAGATAGCAACGTAAACCGCTGGGAGTTTGGGACACATGTTAATATTGCTTGGGTTTCATGAGGAGTTTGCATCACTAAGGCCAGCCTATTTTATGGCACGGAAGTCCACAGGATGGAATGAACACTGTTATAATCGGAACCATTATTATTATCATCATTATTATTTGTCGTCGTCATCGTCATTGTCGTCATTATTATTATTTACAAAATGAGTTTGGCAAACCAACGATCAGATTTTAAAGCCATGTTTACCCCTAAAACACATCTAAAGTTGACTTCAAGGGCTCCACTTGACTTATAAAATAAAAATTCCATTTCAACGTCATGTTTTTTTTTTTTTTTTCTCATTAGTATTGTACAAAAGCTATAGAGAAGGAACAGTTTGATCGCACGTTTTTGCAACGTTCGTACCTTCGAGTCCCCCAATCAGATTCAGCTGCTCCGAAATCTTAAGATTTGGCAAAAGTCGCTCCTCGTGTCTGTTCTCCATGGGTCCACAGAGAGAGAAAGTGTTGTTTTTTTTAGCTCTGCATAGCTTTCTAGCAGCAGAATCTCAAATACGTGGGAGAGGAAAAACCAAACGAACCCAAATGGATGAATCGCATAAGTCACAGATGGATCCGGCGGTCTGATGGCGCTCGCTCGGATGGGTGATCGGGGGTCCGACAGGCAGAGTTTCCCGTAATGCGGTCTCTATAGAGAGTCAGAAACTGGAAGTAGGACGAAGAGAATGAATGAAGCTGCAGAGCTGGGCTCATAAGGCTTGATATCACCCACAATGCCCCACTGTCATGTGCAGAAAACACAGTGAGAAAGAAAAAGTGGTATGGAGAGAGTCTATCCCTCTCGTTCCTTGCGGAGGGGAGTAATGGAGGAAGTCGTGAGGGCGACGGGACTGACTCTAGAGAGATGGCTGCTTGGAGAAGTGGACCGTTGAGGCTGGAGTGACCGCATTCATACAATCACATACAGGCACACAATCTCACTACGCATACACACGGATGGATGCACATTCACACACACATGCACGCACGCACGCACGCACGCACGCACACACACACACACACACACACAGGGCAGGACAGTTGATCTCCAGTATTTTGGTCTCCTGCTCCCCCCAGTGCTGATCACGTCTGTGCAGCGTTCCCATGATCCTTCACTTCTTCCCCTTGTTGATCTGGGCATAAAGAGGGTCCTTCCCCTGAACACAAATGGAGAAAGGTTATTTAGATATTTAGAAATAACAAAACTTTATGTCAGTCTCAGATGGAAACCCCTGATGCGTCAAGGTTTGACCCGTTTGCTCCTCCTGGTAGAAGCTAAGTTGTAACTATTAAAAAGCATCTTTCTTCATTCATAGCCATTCAAAATGGGCTATGTATTCTGTGTATTTTTTTTTTGTTTGTTTCTCAAGTAAAATAATTATTTATTGCTAATATTCAATAAAAATTTAAATATGTGTTGCCAGAGACCGTTTTTTTTAGGGCTTTTTTTTTAATTTTTATAAAATTGTACATTTTATTATTCACAGCTCCATATTTTAATGGGTTCTGGGATCTGAAACACAAATAACAATAAACTGGATACTTATCCTATTTGAAATCTGATACATGGATTATATATAGATTTTTTTTTAACAATATATAAAGTAACCCAGATCACAATTGAAAATTTCAGTCACTATATATCCAATACAGTAAATGTGTTAAAACATTGTGTTAAGCATGTTTAATTAACATCTAAAGTGTGCATGTTCACATTGACAACCCTAAAAAATTATATATATATTTTTTTCACTTTGTGCTGTGCACTGAAAACGCAAAAGGTTTTTGCTCTGAATATATATATATATATATATATATATATATTCATTATTATTTATTAAATTTTTTTAACCTTTTGTAGGGCTTTTTATTCTTATTTTTTTATTGTTCATAGGTCTATTAATGAGGTCTGACACACCTTCCCATGTTTATTTGTTAAAACGATATTACATTTTATGTCAATTATCCTATATATTTGTAAACTGGATACTTATAAGAGAGTTTAATAAGTATGTATATATACATACATATATATTTGAAAATGTGATTTGTACTGTTCACCGTGTCACCTAAAAAGCAGATCTGTCTCACATGTGAGGGAGACAAATTAGATCACATTTGGGCCACATAGATGTGATATGTCAAATATGCCGTTCCTCCTAATCAGCACCAGGTGGCAACAGAGGTCTTTCTGAGAAACACTACTGTTTGCATTCCCAAACTTCCTCCATGAAACCAAAGGCTACACCACTACAGCTGCTCAGTAGATATATTTCTGCAGGAAAGACTGGAAAGAATGAATAAATGTGTGACTAAATAAGCCTCTTCCTCTATCTCAAATATTTGTAATCTTTATATTCAATAATAGCAGACTAGCTGCATCAGAACTACCCACTTCATGGGCCTAAAACCCTGTCAATTCTCTTTTTGTTTAAAAAAAAAAAATCTAAACAATCTGAGCAGCAAGAAGCAAAGGAAGGCTTAGATAAGGTACAATAGAGCTGCCAGTCAGTGTGTGTCCAGCCTGCGGCCTGAAGAACCCTACAGTCTAAAATCAGAAGCTCTGAATCAGAAAAAAATCTAAACAATCTGAGCAGCAAGAAGCAAAGGAAGGCTTAGATAAGGTACAATAGAGCTGCCAGTCAGTGTGTGTCCAGCCTGTGGCCTGAAGAACCCTACAGTCTAAAATCAGAAGCTCTGAATCAGAATGCACAGCAATTACCACTCACTTACAGACCTTTCCGCCCACCGCGGGCGCTCCAACGGACACACGGAGCGAGAGATGACAGGATAAGTGTTTTAGAGAGCAGGAATGAGATTGAGAGAAACAGTCAGAGGATAAAATGAATGGACCGGAGGAAAAAAGAGGAAAGCCGAGTGAAAAGGAGTGGTGGGAGGAGGTATAAAGAGGGGAAGGAAGGAATAGATGACTAAGCAGGTGAGAGGTAGAGAAAAGGAAATAGATTAGTCAACCCTGCTGAGTGAAAGTGGTAGAGGAAATTAAAGAAATGGAAGAGAGGCTATTGCCAAGTCCACTTTTTATAAGCAAAGTCTCTGTAAGGTAAGTCATTTCACTCGGCGGCCATTTTTCTTACGTCTCAGGCAGCTATTTCCAGTCATGCCTCTAAACACATACATATCTTACTGACCCCAAACTTTTAAATGGCAGCATATACATCTCCCATATTGTATTTTTCCCCCCATAAAGTCATAAGTTGAACTTTTTTCAGCTTACTTCCAGTTGTGTATTTCAGCTACAGCACAACAAAGTTTGATGGACAACTAATTGCAGTTTTCAGATCCCTCCACATACCTGCACAGTACGAAGCGCGCTTGTTCTCTGACATAATGTCATTAATAATTGCTGTAATCGGTTTCTCCTTTAAAATATGTTTTAAAGGACATATTTTAAATGTCCTTAAATGTCCCCCCCCC
>NW_015540517.1:610417-624382 GCF_001515605.1 Sinocyclocheilus anshuiensis | reverse complement strand
CCCCCCCCCCAGATGTATAAGTGTGAGAGCACGAGAGATTTATTCATTGACATTTTACTTATTTTTGTAAGGGTATAATTATTGAAAACACTTTATTTGCAGAGAAATGCAATTTCAACTGGTCTACTGTATATTTGAAGCCATTATTTTCAGGTTGATTGTTTTTTATTTGTAAGATCTGGCAACACTGCTATTGGCTCATATGCCAACAGAAGGTCACTGTCAGTGAACATGCATACTTTCCTGAACAACGGCATACAGACTGTACAGACCATGACAACAACATCCTCAGTCAACCTGTATTACAATCCTACAGCGGCAATGACGGCCAACCGCACAGTATACATACAGCCATACTGCTTCAAGCACAGTGTAAACACTATTATTATGGACAGCTGAGCTGTGTAACTACTGTATGATGAGAGACATTATCATACACAGGACAAATCAAAACAATTTATTCTAGCCATACTGCTTCAAGCACAGTGTAAACACTATTATTATGGACAGCCGAGCTGTGTAACTACTGTATGATGAGAGACATTATCATACACAGGACAAATCAAAACAATTTATTCTATGGAAGTCTGAAGTCTGAAAACACAATGACCATGTTTACATGCACATCATAGATTTCTGTTCTGAAAAAGACGTTTACATGTTTTACAACTATTGGAATATTCCTATATACATGTAATCAGCATATTCCAAACTCCTTTCCTTTTCTGGGCATAATAGAGAAGCTCTTGCCAATTATTATGCTGCATTTGAGAATTTTTGGACAATAATTGAATCAACTCATTAGTTCTCATTCATGTCTTTTCAATAGCACGATGATTTGCAAAATGATGGGAATGAGATTCTTGTAATGTAAGCCATGATATTTATTTTATTGTTTGTAAAATGTTAGTCAAAAATAAAAAAAAATGTTTTGTTTGTACTGGCAGACATCAATAAATATTCAGTTGAGCTGGATATTCTAAATCGAAATGATGATTAATATAGGAATATGCCAGCTGCCTTATTCAGATTATTAAAACCAGAATATTGGCTTAATGTTGTTATAGCACTCAGGTTAATGCATTTATGACACAACTGGAATATGAATAACATGAGAATATTCTTGTGCATGTAAATTAAAATATACAGTATATAAATGTTCAGTTATGGTGGACATTCTGAATAAGGTGTTTACATGACCTACAAATTCTGATTAAGGAATATGCCAGCTACCTTATTCAGATTTCTATAAACCTGAATATTGGCTCTATCTTGTTATAGCAATCAAGTTAATAAGTTTAATTGACGCTTGCACAACCGGAATATGATTAGTATCAGCAACGGCTGTTACTCTCTACATGTTTTGGTTGTAAAAAAAAGTGCACTCACAAAGTCACAATGACAGGTTCCTTTGATAAAACCTCTGTAAGATCTCTTAAAATCACCTCAAATTTAATTGTTGCTAAGACTTTACCCCACAAACGTATGACGCTGTTTTCCTTTATTCTAGTAATGGACAGCCACATCTGCCGTACAGTCTGTGTGTTTATAGGGCTGTATGTAGGTGTGTTAATATTTCAGTGGGGATCAGAGCTTCATTAGACAGGGACAGATGAGGCTGCTAGTCTGTGTGTTTATAGGGCTGTATGTAGGTGTGTTAATATTTCAGTGGGGATCAGAGCTTCATTCATCATTAGACAGGGACAGATGAGGCTGCTACATCAGTCTTCCCTCAGTCAGAGAAACAAGCCTCTGGCTCCCTGAGCCCTTCATTAATGATTCATCCTGATGAGCTCATGTCTCCTCCAGACAGGTACCATAGAGCCATCGCTCACTCTCCCTCAACCGCGCAGAGGCCATTTTCATTTTGGATGTCCAAAATCTAAGAAGAAATCATGGTGCTACTTTGTTTCATTCTATGGTGTCCTTAAAAAGTACATAGACACTGTACTGTAAAAAATATAATGTTTTTTTAAAAAGCTTGGGGTGAGTAATTAAGTAAGTAATTAATTATTTTTAAATCATATTTATACTTTTATTCTGCAAGGATGCATTAAATTGAAAAAAGTGACAGTAAAGACATCTATAATGTTACAAAATATTTCTACTTCAAATAAATGCTGAATTTTTTATTGATCAAAGAATCCTGATCCTTAAGCACCACAACTGTTTTTAACATTGATAATAATAATAATAATAAATGTGTCCTGAGCAGCAAATCAACATTTTAGAATGATTTCTGAAGGATCATGTGACACTGAAGGAATAAATGACACTTTAAAATATATTCAAAGAGAAAACAGGTATTTTAAATTGGAAAAATATTTCATAATATTACTGTTTTGTATTTTTATCAAATAAATGCAGCCTTGGTGGAAATAAGAGACTTTTTTTTTTCTTTTCTTTTTTTACATTTCCATACACTTTTGAGATACAAGTAGCTTGATGTGTTTTAGTAGAAATATTTTTATTTTATTTTGGTATTCTTGTCTTTTATTTGAATATCTTTTGTTTGAAATGCAAGTTGCTTATGCTATCATCATCGGACTATCATTTGTACAGTTTAATTTAAGTAATGTATTATGTTGCATTTCCCAATAAAGTTACCGGCCAACTGGCTTAGTGCTAATTTAGGATTGTATGACCTATAGACAGACGAACACAAATAGAAAAGGATGTGTAATTTTTGCAGCGTTGCTTGTTTGTTTAATAAAAATGTCACTAAAAGAAAGATCAGAGGTTGTTATATAATTATAGTTGTTCCTCTGAGTTAAAAGCACCAGCATTATTTTATTCTTTTACTCACAATGACAGACGTCAGCGATAAAAAAGAACCTATATGTAGCAGTTTGCGTGTCAGACCTTGCGGTTCAGATCAGTTCATTATGTTGTGTGCTTTGCTGTGATGAGTGACAATATAAAAACATTCATGACCTCATTTTGTCTATCAGAAAATGACATGACACAGATACTTAGATGAGGAGCATTCATGTGGTTCATGGGTATGCCATGCTACACTGCTGTGTAAAAAAATAAGTTCAAAAGCATTGATACTCACACACATCAGGAGGCTTTATGGGATTAAAGGGACACACGCACACACTCACTCATACTCTGTCATAAACAAAACAAAATTACACCATAAAGGCATATAAACCATATTCCCATGAGATGCATACCAGCATAAGAGTGATTGCAGCAGCAGGCAGGGACGGCGAGATGAGATACGGAGAGAGAGAGAGAGAGAGAGAGAGAGAGATAGACAGAAAATGAAGGCAGAGAATAAGGTCACGTTCACACAGTAGCACAATATAGTTGTCAGTCTTGTTTGGAGTACTAAATACAGTTATGCTGATAAGATAAATTGACATAAAAAGATTTACAAAATGTATTTTTAGGGCTGTCAATGTTACCATTTTAATTTAATGCCAATTTTCGTGTTTTGTTCTGCTTTCTAAAGTACAGAAGAGGGTAAGGGCCAAGCAAAAAAAAAAAAAAAAATACCTTCTCGTGAATAAACTTGTTTAATTACAAGAAAAATGTTGAGAATAAAATCATTACATTTTGAGAATATAGTTGTTGTGTTTCGAGAAAAAAATGCTGAAATAAAATGTTGAAGATAACTCGTTAAATTTTGAGAAAATTAAACGAAATTTAATGATTTATTCTCTAAATTTTATTTCATAATTTTTCTTGAAATTTAACGAGCTTAATCTCACATTATAATGACTTTAATCTTGAGATGGTTTTATTTATTTATTTTTTTTTATATTTCTTGGCCCTAATCCTCTTCCGTATGTAACAGAAACAAAAACAGACACTTCCAGGTTTTTCTACTGAGTTATATATTTTTTTAATTTAAGAATTAAAAAAAAGAATGATAAAAATATAAAAATATCATATATTTGGGGTTGATTTTTTTTAAAAGTTGTCTTATTCTCACCAAAGCTGCATTTATTGGATTAAAAATACAGTAAAAACAGCAAAATTGTGAAATATTATTATAGTTTAAAATAACTGTTTTCTATTTGAATATATTTTAAAATTGAATTAATTACTGTGATGGCAATGCTGATTTTAGTGTCACGTGATCTATCAGAAATCATTCTAATATGCTAATAAAAAATCGTATTTTTTAAATGGGTGTTTTGTTTTATATTTTTGCAGAAATGGTGATACATTTTTTTCAGAATTCTTTGATGAACACCATTTATTTGAAGTAGCTTGACTGTAACAATGTAAAAGTATTTGTTGTCACTTTTAATCAATTGAATGCATTCTTGCTGAAAAAAAGTATTACATTCTTTAGAAAAAAATAAAAATCTGGCCCTCACAGAGTTTTATGACTGCTGAACAGAAGTATTAATTTCTTTAAAAAAAAAAACACTCAAAAAAGTCACTATTGTCTGTTACAATATTTGTGATTATTGGTGATTACTGTTCACATTAAATAAACTAGATAATATTTAATCATTTGATTTGACTTAATAAAAGACTATTATTAATTATTTGGAAATATTTATAATATCTTTAATATTACTTCCCTTTATAATTAATCATAATCATCCTCATAAAATGGTAGAAATCGTTTTAAAAAATTAGAATCAAAATCAACAAAGCACTACAAAACTAAAATAACACTAAAAGACACAATACAAAGTCCTAATATTTACTCTCGTTACACTATGGTTACCATATCACTACATGCGTTAATCAAGATCTCACAGGTTACAGAGGATTGAATTCAGATCTATGATTATATTAACAGGACAAATCAGGAGTCACACCTGTTAGTGCACTGACTGTGTGAACGCAGCCTAAGAGAGTTAGAGAGCAGAACAAGTATAAAGATAAAAGAGAGAAGAAAGAAAGAGCACCACGACACACGGCCACGATGTGTGGGTCTATGTAATGGTGGTGAGGACGGGTGAAGGCGTGCTGACGTGACGTCATGGTGGTTGAAGCAGGCCGACACGCAGAAGAGAAGAAAAAAGAGGACAGATACCTACCCTGACCTGCCGCTATCTAGCTACCGACCTGAGGACTGTCCGTCTCTGAGCTCTCAGGCTCTGCTTGAGGCTCACTCGCACCCAGAGACTGCTGGGAGTCTCCAGCCTGGACAAAGAAAGAGAGCGGAGAAGAATGGAGCGGGAAAGGAAAAAGAAATAGAGTGAGAAAAAGAAGAAAGGGACAAGAAAATAAACAGCAGGAAAAGGAAATCCATAGTAAATCCAATAGTTTACATGCTTTTTCCTGCAACGGTAAGAACAAAGAAGCATAGGCAATGCTGTAAATGGACAAAAAAGAGAAAGCATCCATCCATCCATCTATTCATTCATACATTTATTAATCCACCTTTGTCCACCCACACTCTGATGTATTCATAAGTTCCCGCACACACACGGTCATTACCGGAGCTGTGAAAACCCCTCGGTTAGAAAGGCTCCTGTATTGTGCTCCTGCATGAAAGGCTTTGGACTAAAGCATTTTGGATTTTTATGAATATTCCCTCTGGAGCTGCACTCTTAACACCTCATCACAGTTTGTGTGGGTGTGCAGTGACTGACTGAGTGAATGTGGAGCCCAATGCCATTACAGCTAGAGTGGGGATACACACACACACACCCACATACACACAAGGACTAATTAAACTTTTTGTTCAGCTGAAATATAAAAGAAAGGAGAAAGAGCACTAGTCGGGTTTCCGTGGCATTTTCTGACGAGTCATATCTGATAGAGATCAGCAGAGAGAGAGTGTGTGTATTTGAAATACAGTGGACGTCACCGCTGATGTGGTTACAATGCATCTTAAGCAACCTTTAAAAGGACAGTTCACCCAAAATGACATTTTTGGCATCGTTTACTCACTCTCATGTCATTACACGTAAAAGCACCATAAAATAGGACGTATGACTTGTTCGCTATTTCAGTATGTCTTCTAAAGCCATGTAGTAGCTTTAAACGGATAGTCCGCCCAAAAATGAATATTGTGTCATTTCTGCTGAACACAAAAAAATGATATTTTGAAGAATGCTGATACCTAAACAGTTTCTGTTCCCATTGAATTCCATTGTATTTTTATCCATACAATGGAAGTCAATGGGAACAGAAACTGTGTAGGTATATCAACATTCTGTCACTACATTTAGACTTCCATTGTATTTTTTGTCCATAAAATGAATGTCAGTGGGAATTAAAACTGTTACCAAAATATCTTCAAAGTATCTTCTACTGTGTTCTGCAGAATAAAGAAAGTCATACACGTTTGGAATGACATGACATGAGTAAATGGTGAAAATTATAATTTTTGGGTGGACTATCCCTTTAAGTGACCAACATATTGATATTTAACATTATTTATAAGGTAAACTGCTGTGACTGAATCACTAAAATTAGTCTAATCCATGAATAAATGATTGAAAACGGTTTTGTGAACTGGATCAAAGACTCAAAATAATGATTCGTTCATGAACCGAACATCACTACTGAACATTCTGGTCAGTTTAAAACATGAATCTAACATACAGTTTTTAAAGACCCAGAATACAAACCATATAAACCACTTTTATGATGACTTTGAATGCTTTTTGAACCTTGAAATCTGCAGTCCATATTCATTGTACTGAAAAGAGTAACTAAACTATTTTCCCTTTGCATTCCATAGAAGAAAGTAAGTCAAAGTTTCAAAGTTGAAACAATATGAGAGTGACTAAATCATGTCAGAATTTTTTCTCTTATGCATTTCATCTAGAAACTGGTGGATAATATATTTTTTTAAGTGCTACATTCTTTATGAGGTGATAATTCATATGATGAAATATACATATTAAAAGCTCTAGGGAAGAATCAGGCTCATTTTTAACAGGTTATGTAATATGCATTTATATTTGAACAGTATTAATCAGGTAAGTCTGCAATCTCTATGATCTTTGAGAAGTATCTCTGTGATTAATAAGGTCGTAATGATTGTCTTGACAGTTACGCAAGCTCATTTAACACCTTAATGGGCCCAACAGTGGCTCAGGCAGGGTAGAGGATGCAAAAAAGAATCCAACCTCTCATTTTTATGGTGATATATCAACTTATCTTAATACAGCAGAAGACATTTTTATGCTCTTTTTTTGTGCTGTACTCTCAAAGAAGCCAGTGATGTTGAAAGAAACTAAACTTAAACTTTAGGTTTTTATTCTGACAGTATTTTGTGTAATAATAAAGCATATGTGGGATCAGAAATGAGCATATTGGGGATTTTGGATATTGGAATTTTGATGACTACAAAAATACTATAAAAATAGTGATCTAAAATAAAATTTTGCCATATACATGCATATGATATGGCAAAAATCCATGTACATACAGTAGGCTATGTCAAGTACCCAAGTTAAAATGGAACCCTTTAAAACTACATTTCCCACAATCCCATTCAATGGCACTTACAGCATCCTCCTCTCCGCTCCGACTAGGGCTGCCCTCGGCCTCACCAAAAGAGTCATCGGTTGGCGGGTCACTGGCGTGGGATGAGGACTTTGATGGGGAACTCTGCCGGGGGGCCGGGGTGGGTGCTGTACAGAAGCAGAATTTTGGTTAGTACTGGGCCAAACAGAGTCAATCTTACACTTGTTTATTGCATTATCTGATTTAAAGCGTCTGATATGTTGTCGGGTGATGCTAAGAAGATACAAACATATTTTTCATCCTCTGGGAGAATAACCAAATATCTGTTACTGTCTTATAGGAAGGGCACTGAAATTTTCACACTTACATTAAAGACGAGGCTCATTTTTGATCAATTCTACATGCTCCTTTTTGGGCTCATGCAACCTTAAACTGCTTCAGGAAACCATTTGCTGTCACAGCACACGAATGCTGAATGGTAGTTGCATTCAGTCAAGGAAATAGTCTTTGTATATCTAAAGTGTTAAATTTCATGTAAAGTTTACAATGGGTCTTTTTCTACTTGGTCTCGGGGGCTTGGGGTTATGAGGCAGGTTTATGGTTAAAAGCTGGAATATACTACACAACTTTTAAAACTGAATTTAAAGATTTTAAAACACCAGCCATCAAACACTTGCCGACTTTGTAAATGGAATGGGCATCACACACTAAACGACTGTGGATCACACACTTTCAAGTCATTTTAGACTTTCAAGTCATTCTGAACACAAGAAACTCAAGCAGAAACAAACACAAACATGTTTAATATTCTCTGATTCAGTGGAATCGGAGTCTGTACCCAACAAAAACTACACAATTTCTATGAAAGGCTGAGTAAAAGTTACTTTCTGTTGGTTTGGATTAGTTGATGTGGTCTATGTTTGCTAAAATCACTATACAAATTTAAAAAAGACCATTATTAATTTTAAAAGCAATATTGAAGTGTTTATTATAAATGATTTATCCATGAGCAATGATCAAACAATCAAATCACTTCCCAGTGTACAAAATCCAGTCCTGCTCTACATTTTTGTCTCATTCAAGAAGCCGATTCCTTCAGATAAACATCACAATAGGGAAAAAAGGCTGTCGCAACTTCCGTTTCATGCCAACTCTAAGCCTCTTCAAGTAAAAAAATTCACTTCTATCACCATTCAGTGGCTATTTTGCCTAAAATCTGGAGCGAGCGTCACCTAGGGGAATATATTTTGGGTTTTGCGCACACTAGGCATGATCAGTGTAAGTAAACTTACGCATCTAAGCTGTCAGAAAGTGTCCTGTGTGGACCCGAAATCCCTTATTGACACCTAATAAATAAGTATGTCTCTCACGGAGGGACTGCTTGTGTGCAAACATGCGACGGTGTGGCGTTCCGTCGCAGCAATAATTAGCACTACAGGAGCGAGAGGATCCAAACAGGCCCAACACACAGCGCAGGACTCCCTAGAGATCAGTGATAATTACACTGCTCGCCAGAAGCACAGCTGGGCCTGTGACTGATTCTCTCTTTCCCCTGCCGTCGTTCCCCACCACAGTACTAATTGTCATTTTCACACTGACTAAAGACAATTCCTTCTGGGCAACAGCATCAAAGCCCACCTTTCAACCTCTGAGTGAAAACGGATGTGTTGATGAAAGACGGGATGAGGTGCGAGTTTGAAGTTCTGTAGTGGGAAACGGATAAAGCCTGTCTAGCCGTGTCAGCACTCTTAAAGGCTTGCGATGAGAGAGGCGAGAGAGAGAAAGGCATATGGTGAGATACTAAGTTCCTCTATGTGGGATTTGTTTCCTTTGTTGATGTTCTGTATTTAGGGTCTATGGAGCTTTAGGGTAATGTGATTCTGTTGGTCCTGTACAACATTTCTGATATAAAACTACATCCCTAAACTGATCCCTAAGCCTAACTTTACCATTACCAACCTCTAAAATCATTTTAAAAACATATATTCTGGTCAACTTGCAAAATCTAACGTGTGTATATCTGACCCGCTCATTTTGCATCACTTGACCCAGAAAAATGTTTTGAATTTTATGCAGTGAAGTAACAAGGAAAATTGCAGCTTTCTAAAGATAATTATGTTTCCAAAGGGAGATATAATCATTTAAATGTTGGCTGTTATAAACTCGAGCTGTTGAAAGAAATAAATGGAAGTTGCCAACCATTTTAGACATTATCTGATAGATTTGTTCAAACATGCATTAAATAATTAAGACATCAGTGAAAGGTTAATAGAGGTTCCTGTGGCCGCAGAGGCATTCCTGTAGCTAACAATGCTAAAAGTCATATGTTTAAGGCACGCATGAACTAACTAAATGTAATTTAATGCAGTGTAACACATTTTTGATAAACTACCAAATGCATATAAAATATAAAAATGTAAAATATAGTTAAATGCATATGTATATACTGTATAATGCATATATATATAAGATTATATAAGTGTGTGTGTGTGTGTGTGTATACTGTATGCATATAGGTGATATTTGTAAGTTTTTGATGTAATCAATATGGCAATGAAAAAAAAAAGTCTCATTAGAAGAATTAGACTCCTTAAAAGAAAACCTTTTTGTAGTTTGGCATAATCTTTTATTTTATTTTTCAATAATGCTTGTTGATATTTGAAAAACACTTGTATGCCAAAATCCATATGATGCAACCACCATAAATATGCAGGGAAAAAATCATAAAACAAAAAATGGTATCATACAGCCCTCATGATTTATGTGTCAAGATCTTTTTATGACCCTTTTATGACAAGGCAAGGTAGTCCAGGTTGTAAAATGTCATGTGGTGTGGCTCTTCAAAAGTATACTATTAATTTATTGATTGATTGATTGAAAATAATGATCATGCTGATATGTTCACTCGTGTATTCAAGTTGTAAGGAAAAATGGCTTTTTATTTGATGGTTAAACCACATGCAATTTTGAACTGGCCAGAACTGACCTGAAACTTTTCCTGAAAATGGTGTAAAAGTTGCACAAAACCATATGAAACCAACATAAATATGAGGATTTTATTTGTAAGAACTTCTAACTTTTCTAAAATCAGGTTATTTCAACTCATATCTCCATTTCTACAAGCCCCAACTTCTGAGTCAAAATCATAGAACGCATTCCACATGTCTGAAACATCCTACTCACGTGAGTTGGTGGAGGGCGTGGTGGAAGTGACGGGCGTGAGGTTCATCTGCGAGATGTCAAAGTCGTCACAGTCATCAGTATCCTGCGATATTCCCACTCTGCTGAAGTAGCTGGTGAAAGCGTCTGTGGTGCAGGACAGGCTAGGTTGCTCGCTCTTCCTGGCAGGCATGGTGGGCGGCTTTGCCATCTGGAAGTCCTTAAACATCTCCTTGCTCATCTTTGCCTGTCTCTGCAGCGTGCGTTCTCCGTGCTGCGGACTGGAGGCCGTGGAGGCCGAGGTTCCCGCCACGGCTCCGCCCATGGCCGCCGCGGGCATCTCGCAGGACGCGGGCAATGCCATGGGAGCCAGTGTCTGAAACATGGCAGCAGGAAGCGGACCTACTGTCTGGGCAGGCATGAAAGCGGCAGGCGAAAAGTGAGCCCCTGCCATCGCAGCCCACTGTTGCTGGGTGGCAGGGAAAAGGTTGGCTTGACCCCAGATCAGAGGCTGAGCGCCCGGTAAGACCTGCGCGACGGGCATTGGGGATTGGACGCCAAATGCTAATGGAGCCTGAGCGGCGAACTGTTGCTGCGCCCACGCGGGCGGCACGGCTCCCATCGTCACGTAACCTAAAGGACAGAGACAATGAAATGTTTAGGGTGTGTTTACACAACAACAATTGTACTAAAACCGAAAAAGTTTTGCTTTCGTTCACATGGATCCACAAAAATGACTTGGCATAAAATGCTGTATTATGCATACTGGCCAGTAGTTGGCGATGTCACTTTGTAAAGAAGCACTACGCCTGGGCAAATATGCATTTCTATAGACTGAATACGTAATACACATGCACACAACTTCACCGTTTTCGCATTTTCGTAGTTTACACAGAGACGATAATGGTATTGTTTTTGAAACCCATTCATAAACACCCACTTTGAAACCCGTTTTCAAAAGTTTGCATTTTCAGGTTCTCAAAACGCCATTGTTGTGTAAATGAACAGCCAAAACGCATAAAAAGTTTTTCGTTTTTAAAATGGTGAAAATGGTGTTATGTAAACACCCCCTTAGTTCACAAAGCTCCATCAAATGAGATTTTCCCACCAAAATGCTCTGGAAAACATGTACACCTCATTACAAGTTGTGCTGTAACCTTTAGCATTCGCTAAAGGACTTTCAGGCTGCCACCATAGATCTCTTGATGACTGGGGTAAGATGACCTAGATTTTCATAATGAAAAAGGTCTTTATGGCTCAGATGAACTATTGTAATTACTGCTCACAATAGGCCCGGGCTTAATGAATAGCAACGCCCTTTAAAAGAGGCCATTACAACAGTCTCACTCATTTCACACTGAGGCTTATTTCATTACACATCTTGCTCTTTCTTTCCAATGAGTAACGCCGGTTCAAACAATAAAACACCAAATCATATCTTATCACTATGACATGCCACACGCACTGCAGGAGCGTGTCCGGAACATTCCACTGTGTGGCAGAGAGGTGTGATATCAACTGCAGCTGGGCTGCTCACTCAATGGGACGTTGTGATGTTCTTTTATCATTAAAAATGACCTGGAAACGGTCACAGATTCTCTGTGTACTGTAGGTGTTGCCATTAACAAGTTAAGAGAAGAATCTACTGTATTTTCCGGAATATAATGTAAATCGCAGTTTTTAGCATCTGAAACGTGCTGTTACTTATATTCCAAAGGGTTTTATACAATGCATTAACGTCAAACATGCAAAAAAGGTGCGTAACACACTTCCCAGACACCATTACTTGCAGTTTCTCTTTAAATAAATTTGCTTAGGCTTGCTGTTTATAATAAATGTTGTTTATATAATTTATGTTGCTTTTATACTTATATTTCTCATGTTCTGTTTGTTGGATTTGTTGTGGAGAGAGAGGAACTAAAATACATGTGTATAGTGTGCTCAATAAAGATAACTATACATGCTGTTCTTGTCATGAGCATCAAGGTGTGGGGGCGCTGCGGTGCAAATTCCACTCATATTTAGTACGTTAACTTAAAGATTCGTAGAAAAAATATTCTGTGTTTTCAGAATACAGATTCTGTGTCAAGGTAAGGCATGTTATTCGCAATTATGTGTTGTGGCTGGGTTGTTATAGGTCTGCGTGACTCTCGATGTCTTAGGCCTAACTGAACGGAGGAATTATGGTATTCTTCTGTAGCCTGACGACGAGTAACTTTAACCGTTGTTCATGTGAACTCAAAGACAGCCTGATGCTTTGTTTATAGACTATTTGTGGGTGGCTGTTTGTTGTTTCACCTATCAATTCGTGTCGATAAAGTATAATAGGGTAAATCCTGTATAGTGATTTATCCTATATAGTGCTACAAGTAGTGCATACACTTGTAGCTGTTATGTATCTTTGTAAGTCATTCTTTTGAGGCACGCACAAGTGCACAAATCCAACCCCCCTTTTTATGCTGTAGTTCTTTCCTCTGAGTTTACCATCTCCTGTGCGGGTTTGTAGCTCTTTGTAGTTTCTATAATCATTGGTTCCTTTGATTGTTTCCCCAGGTGTGTTTTATTTCCTCATTAGTAGGGTTGGGTATCGTTTGTGGCTTTTTCGATACCGGTGCCAAATCGATACTTTTAAAACGATTCCAATGCCTAAACGGTGCCTGAACCGATACTTATAAAAAAAGTAATTTTTTAAAAAAATAAATAAAAATTCCCCCCAAAAATGATGGATTGGCCATTAGAATAGAATAGAGAGTGCAAATGTTAGAGGGTCAAATGAAGATGAAGATGAGATGCGGTTTCAGCCGTTTCTTGAAAATATTAAGGACTCAGCTGCTTGGATTGAGCTGGGCAGGTCATTCCACCAGGAGGGAACAGTTAATGTAGAAGTCCATGAAAGTTTTATCATAGGTAGAATGCAAAATGTTTCAATACAAGCATTTCAGTCAAATGTAATTTATGCAATATTTCAAACCTTTAACCCACTTGGGAAAATCAACCCATGGCAACAGTTTAAAAGTAGCCCAATTCTGTGTAAAAAACGCGGACTTGGCAACCCTGCATCCAACAAGAGCTACCAGAGTCAGCTTTGACTGATCACAGGTCGAGAATAAGGAGAGATGACTGACAAGACCATGCTGGAGTATTTGCTGCTCAACAGATTCTGAGCTCATTGACAAATATCTGAAGATGTGCTTGCTCCCTTTACACAGAGTGCCTGTGATCACGAAATCGAAAGTGAAAGTAAACAGCAAACGCTCTCATTCTAAAATATTTAAATACACCGCATCCTGAGAGAGGCTCCCTGATGCACCAAAATTATATACAATATTATAATGTTTAAAGGACTGGACACGAAAATCGCAGGAGTGAAACAAATGTTACGGGAGCAGGCAGCAATGGTCAGAGATTCAG
>NW_015540517.1:606783-610069 GCF_001515605.1 Sinocyclocheilus anshuiensis | reverse complement strand
AGCATTTGACTGGTATTTTGGAGTAAAACGGTTATAATGTTCTCTTTTGTTTGACAACAGGTTTAGAAATGTGAATACAAGGGAGGTTTAGCTTTAGGCATTTTAATTTAAGCATGTTTAGCTTAGTTAACGGAAGGCTACCTGCGACCTAAGTGTAATTACTGCTCCTCGGATGCTCTCATTTCCCAAATTTTGCTTTTAAGTCGGAATGTGAAAACAACATGGACACTCTCGTTACTACAAAGATGTGTTGGATTTGTATTATTAGAGCTTTCCGACTTGAGTTCACGTGCATTTGCTCAGTCGGGAAATTATTTTTCATGTGCGGTGCCAGTGATGATGCTTCTCACGTCCGTTTCGGAGAACCAGAGGACAAATATTTCAATCGATCGCTCAGGCATGGCACCGAAATGAGGCACCGAAATCTGCGTTCGGATTCGGTTCTAGTACATACCGGTTACACAGGTACCGGTGCCATATTGGTACCGGGTTTTGGTACCCAACCCTACTCATTAGCCCCTGTCTGTAGGCTATATACAGCCCTATATATGTTTTCTAAGTATATGTGTTTTCTGTTCTCCTGGATTATGTTCCTGGTTTGGTTTTGTTGAAACCGCTGCATTTAGATCCATGTTTCCTCTTGCTTGTCTGGATCTCCTTGTTACAATAACAAAATTCTGAGCATGATTATTTCTGCACATGCAGTACAATGTTACAAAAAAACAGCAATTTAGCATTTCCTCGCTACTCCACTAATAGTGTAGACTGTTGCCACAAAAGCTATCGTCACTAAAGTTAACAGCATTTTTACTTTTTTACTCTTCAATTGATGATGCTAACACCATGTCACTGAGCTGTGCACCTCATGTAGGGATGGGGACATTTGACACAAGGTAACATGATGGATCTGATGGCTTCCGGTTGGAAGAGACAGCACAGCACTGGATCCATCCTGTCAACTGTGAAGTGTTCCCATGGAATTGCAGTAACGGTTTGTGGGTTTCTCAAGGACCAGTGAGTGGCCTGGAGAAGTTCTATATGTGAATTTAAGAAAATTGTGCATGTCCATCATTCAGTCAGGTAGCAATGGTCCGTCTCATCATAGCAGCACACCCCTGCACCGTGATGTGATCTGTGATGGCCCTTGGCAGTCATTTTGAGTTATGGATCCACCATTTACAAATGGGATGGAAATATGGACTGCCAATCAGGATGCATGGACAGCAAATCCTGGAGAACATCTCTGGTATCCCGTGGATATTTAGAGGACTGGACTACACTAAATGAACTGAATTAATGAATAATTTTCTAATAAAATAAAAGGTTTTTAAAATTGTATTTTATAATGTAACTGTTTAATAAAAGCTCAAATGCATGCCCTATTGTAAATATAGAATACAGATAGTCACTATATAGTGATTATGTTCACATACAGCACAGCTTCTTATACAGTAGGTCTCTTAAATAATACCATAATTAAGCAGTGTGCATTCGTTCAGATGATTTATGTTCCATTAGACATACCATTTAAGACAAGATTCATCCAAAGTGACTTACAATATACTGCCAGCAGGGCCAGACCCCCTAAAGCACTCTGGGGGAAAACTCTCACTTGAAAAAAGCCAGAATGATTTCACAAGGGTGAAAAATGTGCTCATGCTATCATAACTGAACTGTGAGAATCCCATCAGGGCAGGGGTGGTGGAGTCAAGCCTGGTGTTTATGAATTTACAACACAGAGGGGAGTTTGACTGAGGGAAGGAATTGAAGACAGATGGGACAGATGATACACTACTTGATTCCACACATATCAATGTTGTACTGTTTACTGTTTCAGAGGAAGTCAATCTGGCTGGAACAGATGTCCCAGGGAGAGCAAAATCACTGCACAAGGGCTATTTGTTTTTAATAACTGGTTCAAATATCATGACGTGAGTGTTCTTGTAGAATTTAAAGTGGTAGCACTTTACAATACAGAGTCCAGCTGTGGGTCAAAGATGAAAAAGGGTTTAAGCATAAAAACAATAAGTTTAATACTGCTTTAAATTTTTGTTTTTCCCCAAAAAATGTAAAAAGTTTTCTGTTTAATTTAATTGTTTTTCTGAGCAAAAAATAAATATCATACATTTTTCCCTGATTTACAGAAGACACCCACTAAAATGTCATTCAGTGTAACAATCTTGTCAGGCATATTTACAACAAAACTCAATTTATGACATATTAAAAGACTAATTACTTTCACCTCAAATACTAATTAGTTGTAATTTTACATTTTTTAAATTTGCCACTATCCTAGGTTTTGCCCATTGGTCAGTAAGAATTTTTTACTCATTTAAAACACAATAAAATTTAATATGCTCCCTTATTCTTTTATATATTTTAATATACAAGTCAGAATAAGCATGTTGTTTGAATTTTTACATAAATATTGTGTTACACTGAATGACAGTGTAACATCATTTAAACCTAATTTTGACATTGTATTCTCCAAAAACTTATTTGAAACCTTAAAGGTAGACACTTTACTTACATTTAATGTACTTTCTATGGACATAAAATCACTTTTGTAAATTTCTTTTGAAGCGGACATCTTAACGTCTTTGACCCATGTACAAAATGATCAGAATTTTAACAGTAAATGATTGTAAAGATGCTTTGGTAAAAACTTGTTAATTACTTAACAGGATATAGTACAGCAAAAATATTGTCATAGATTTAACTGAATCCAAATTTACTGTAATTGTACAGGAAAATATTGTTAAATGTACAATTTTTGAAAGTGAAAAGGATTTAGTGGCATTTTACATTGTTAAATTTATATTTATTGCAGTATTTTATGTTTGTTAGCATGATGGTGTTTTGTATTTGTGTGCCTGACTCCAACTAAAAATTAGAATTTATCGCAGTAAATAAATAAATAAATATATATATATTTTTTTAATTTTATTTTTTTATTAAGCTCACCATTATGTTCCAAACCTGTATAACCTTCTTTTTCTGCAAATCTTATGTGTAAAAGAAGATATTTTGAAGCTGTTTTTGTTAATATAAAACCCAATTTGGACAAAATCATTGAGACACAAAAAAAAGTCATACAGCTTTAAAAAGACATGAGGGTGAGTAAATATGATGAATACAATTTCCCCTTTAATAATGTAGTGTATATAGATTAAAAAAAGTTTAATTAGATTATGCTAAATATATATATATATATATATATATATATACTGTATATATATATATATATATATACAGTGGGTACGGAAAGTATTCAGACCCCCTTAAA
>NW_015540517.1:599623-606746 GCF_001515605.1 Sinocyclocheilus anshuiensis | reverse complement strand
AATACTTTCCGTACCCACTGTATATATATATATATATATATATATATATATAATTTATTTTTTAATTAAAGCTATGCTTAATAAATTGGTAGAAGCATAAATACAAATTTGATCATTTAGCCCTATCCGAACTGAATCAACACTGAACTGACGTTAATCATTGTGATGCTCCTTTGACACAGTCTGTATTGTATAAAGCACTATATAGTTAAAGGTGACTTAATATGTTTAATTTAATTAAAAAGTGAAAATGGTGATGAAAAACTAAATTCTGTCCATTTGTGGTACAAAAAACCTTGACTAAGTGGACATAAGGGAAAAAATAGCATAATAAAAATGTATGATATGACCCCAGTACAGATGTGCATGTTAAAAAAGACATCATGCATTTACAAACACACACACACACACACACACACACACAGAGCAGGTAGGGGTAACACTGTGTCCTCTACAAGGCATTTATCATGCTGATCAGTACAGCAGTCAGTAATGAGAGCATTCATATTCTACAGCAGGAGGACGGGACACCTTATTTAGCCAGAACTAGACAGACACATTATTTAATTTGCATCCGCCCCGTTCCATGTCTCCTTTATCTGTTTTCTTGGTATTATTTTCTTCTGTACACACACATTGTCTGAAAGAGAAATCTGTCCTACCTGAGGGTACAGAGGTGGGGTTGAAGGGGGTGAACAGTTCGGATGGAGTCTGGTGGGCCAGCGTGGGGTCCAGAGTATTAGCCGGAGATGCTGGGGTCTGTAGAAGAGGAAAACCATAGCAGTCCAAAGGGAAGCTTTAAAATAAACTACATTTTCTCAACAACTTGCTTAACTGTAAAGTCAGAGTATATGTTAGAAATGGCTTAAAATTCTGTCATCATTTACTCGTCCTCAAGTTGTTCCAAACCCGTATCAGTTTGAACACAAAAGAAGATATTTTGAATAATATGGGTAACCAAGCAGTTGATGGTGCCCATTGACTTCCATAGTATGGAAGAAAAAAATACTATCAAAGTAAATGGGGACCATCAACTGTTTGGTAACACACAGTCTTCAAAATATCTTCTTTTGTGCTCAGCAGAATAAAGAAGGTCATACAGGTTTGGAACACCTTGAGGGTGAGTAAATGATCACAGAAGTTTAATTTTTATTTAATTAATCTGCAGCAGGGGCATTTCCTCCGATGAGGCAAGGGAGGCAGTGTCTCCTCAAAAAGTTGGAGGAGAAAATAATCGATATTACAAAAATAAAACAGCGCAAATATGACTAAATATGATAATAAATGTCTAAAAGTCACTTGTTTTTATAAAGTAACACTGTCCAACAACGACAGCCGCAGGTAAAGTTACAGCGGAGGCTTGCCTCTCTTCGGTCCATTGACTTTCTACAGAGACCCCAAAGCGTGCCGTGACTTTACTGAAGGCTCATTGAGATGAATGGGGGAAAGTCACGCGAGAGGAGGCAATGACTCCATCTAGCTATAATTGGATATGATCGGTTATGGCTGAATGTGATTGGTTCGTGTGATAAATCCCACCTCTTGTTTTCGTGCGAGCTCTCGGCCTGAATGAAGAAAATGATGGCGTTATTGACTAATTATAAAGTTAACCAACTAACATTATACATACTCTTTTGGTTTTTACCAGGGATGTTTCCTCTGAGTAGGCAAGGGAGGAAGTGTCTCCTCAAAAAATTGGATGAATAAATAATATTATAAAAATAAAATAATGCAAATATTACTATATATGGCATTAAAAGTATAAAAGTCACTCGTTTTTATAAAGTAACACTGTCCAACAGCGACACCTGCAGGTAAAGTTACAGTGGAGGCTTGCCTCCCTTCGGTCCATTGACTTTCTACAGAGACCCCAAAGCGTGCCGTGACTTTACTGAAGGCTCATTGAGATGAATGGGGGAAAGTCACGCGAGAGGAGGCAATGACTCCATCTAGCTATAATTGGATATGATCGGTTATGGCTGAATGTGATTGGTTCGTGTGATAAATCCCACCTCTTGTTTTCGTGCGATTCATTGTTAGTTCATGTTAGTTCACAGTGCATAAACTAATGTTAACAAACACAACTTTTGATTTTAATGCATTAATAAATGTTGAAATTAATATTAACTAAGGTTATTAAATGATGTAGAAGTAGGCTATTGTTTATTCTTAGTTCATGTCAACTAAAGTAGTTAACTAATGTTCGGTCTGAAAAGCGAGGTGTGCTCTGATTGGCCAGCTATCCAGTGCGTTGTGATTGGCCGAATACCTCAGGCGTGTGACGGAAATGTTACACCTCTTACCATACTGTGATGCCCTGTCTGGCCGGAGAGACAAGACAAAAACATGAAAACCCATTATAAATGAGGCATTTGTTGCATCACTAATGTTAACTAATGAAACCTTATTGTAAACTGTTTCCAGAATATTGTTCAAATTGATACTGCCTTTAGTTATTATTTTGGAATAGATATAAAAATGCATAAAAACACTATAATTAGTATAATTAGTATTAAAAATATATATATATAAAAAAATAATATGAATAAAATACAAAATAGAATTATATTTGTTCTCTTTGTTATATAATATTTATATATAAATATATGTTTATATATAAAACTGCCTCCTCATTTTAAAACACCACCGCACGCCACTGATCTGCAGTATACACTGTGCAGTATGCAGTATGATAATATTCCATTCTGAACATATACACTTACTATAATATTCTAGCATCTAGAGTCACTCACCGAGGGAGACGTGATATCAGGAGGGGTGGACATGTCTCCAAAAAGCTCTAACTGGTTGATATTCTGCAGATGAAAGAGGAACATTTAACAGCATAAAATGAGACGTGTTTCACCTCAGCACTCATTGCCATGTCAGTCTAATCTTTGCCACAGAAAAGTGAACCTACCTTGGGCAAACAGTGGTTTGAATAGACATGTGATTTGAATAATAAATGATAGTGAGTTGTGTAATAAATGACAGCAGTTACATAAATGATAGTGAGTTGTGTAATAAATGACAGCAGTTACGTAAATGGTAGTGGGTTGCTATAAAATTACGCAAAAACACAAAGGATGATGATGATGATTCCTGTACCTACCGACCATGTGCAGCAATCCATCCATCCATCCAATTTCATACATTTAACCACAAACCATTTCATGCCTGTCCATACAAGACCATGGATTTGCATTAAATCACATGATGAGCGAATTTCTAGAAAGATAATGAATTAATTTCCTTGGGATATATTCTGTATTCAGGGTTATTTCTGAACAGGGGCATATCAATCCCGCCAGGATTTCACAGCACATTTTTCAGATTTTTTGTGCCCCAAAATGTCTGAATTTGCTGCAGCTTCTTTTCAAAGATTGTGGTAATATTTGCACATTTTTTATTTTGCATAAAAGCTAAACTAATCATGATATATACTGATGTAACCAGTGGGCAGAGGCCTCTTCTTGTTCTTAAAGGCGATGTCATTTCAAACAAAATCAGGCCAAAACGAAGTCTATTTGTAGTTTGTTCCTGTAACACTTTATAATAACTTTCATTAATAAATCATTAACAAACATTACATAATGCTTAACAGACCTTTAGTTAATAAATATTCACAAAGATAGAAATATGAGATAATATGCTTGTTAATGTTTAGTAATGCACGTATTAAACATTATTTAAAAAATAACAGATCACTAATGTAAATTGAAATTATTACAAATGTCATTAAACTTTTGATTCATATGATGCACTTGAAAAAAAAATCTTCAAATGATTTTGACAGTTTACAATGATTAAAAGCGTCATTAATAAATCATTAACAGACATTATATAATGCTTAACAGATCATTAGTTAATGTTTACAAATGTCATTAACTTTTCAATAAATCATGCACTTTTTAAAAATCACAAATGATTTTAACAGAAATTATAGAATGATTATTGTTCTTTTGAATGCTAACAAATGTCATTAGACTTCATTTCACATATTACCTAATGCTCTTTTTTACATTTACAAATGTTGTGGAAAAAAATAGCTTAATTAGTCATTTTAAGCACTTCACAAACCATTCATGTTAACATATTATTCATTATATGTCTGTAAATGCCATTTATTTGGTCGTTGTTTGTTGTGTAGACTTCTAATTACACTTCTTAGCTAATCATTTATTCATGTTTTTGTAGTACTCAATCTAAAGTGGAAACTATTTATCAATTGTAAATGTTTATAAACATTTATTAATCATTAGTACCTTCATGAGCAGTCATCTCAATGGCAAAATGTGTCCTAAATGACCGGTTTGTATTGCCTCAACACATATATGTGACCCTGGACCACAAAACCAGTCATAAGGGTAAATTTTTCGAAACTGATATTTATACATCATCTGAAAGCTGAAAAAAAAAGAGCTTTCCATTGATGTATGGTTTGTTAGGACAGGACAATATTTGGCCGAGATACAACTATTTGAAAATCTGGAATCTGAGGGTGCAAAAAAAAAAATCTAAATATTGAGAAAATCGTCTTTAAAGTTGTCCAAATTAAGTTCTTAGCAATGCATATTACTAATCAAAAATTAAGTTTTAATATATTTACAGTAGGAAATTTACAAAATATCTTCATGGAACATGATCTTTACTTAATATCCTAATGATTTTTGGCATAAAAGAAAAACCAATAATTTTGACCCAAACAATGTATTTTTGGCTATTGCTACAAATATACCCCAGAGACTTAAGACTGGTTTTGTGGTCCCGGGTCACATATTAGTACACTACTGTATATCATTAAACAGGATATTCCTTGAATCTATGAAGAGTTTATTTGCAAACACAGATATCTCAGTTTTTATTAATTTTCATAAATCATGTTTTTTATTGTGTTATCATGTTTCTATTGTGTTTTAGTGTTAGCTGTATTTTTTTGTTATTATTATTTAATCAAAACAACCCAACTTCAGTTTGATTGAGATTAACTGGAATGCAGGATTTAAAAAAAAATCATGATTTTTTATCATTTTTAAGAAGGAGTTATCTATTTTTGCAAATGAACTCTTCATATCTCAACAAAAGAAAATAAATCAATTTTTCAAAAACAATACTCTATACTTTTATAAATTTGATCAAAACAACGTAATATAAACAGACTGAACCGTGTTCCTTTATAGTAATCAAATGGACTCAAATTGACTGAAAGCTTTTAATAATTGTATAATATCTGTTAAAATCATTTGTAGATTTTCATGATGTGCACGATCATATGAATTAAACGTTTAATGGCATTTGTAGCCATTTCAATTTACATATAATTATCATTAATCATTAGGTAATGTTTAAGTTTATTAGTAAACATTAACAAACAAAATAATTATCTCATGTTTTTAGCTATTTGAATTAAAACAGCAGTCCGTAACTTTTTTTGGTTAAAAATGATCCGAAATCAATATTTGAGCAAGTACATAACCAGCCAGTGTTCAAAACTATCACCTTACTTTAGCCCGATTCACAGCGGTTAGATTATAATAATGCTTTCTAATTTGAGTGGTACTGGTAGGAATTTGCGGGAAATTCGAGCATGCCGCTGCGTCATTATGCCACGCCTATAAACATAAAGAAAGAGTCCCAGCTAGTATGCTATTATCGCATGTGAGGATCCTGCAGGTGGTGGATCGTTTATAGCCTTTTCTCACAGCAGCTGGAATAATTAAGTTTATCATTTTGATGGCAACTTATTATTGTTTATGAAACACATGTGACTGACATCAAATTATATTCCAGTTTTAAATGTGCATCTGATTACAGATAGGATACAGATACGAATTACACAGAATTTGTATTTTAAAGAGAACCAGTTCGAAGGAAGAATAATTTGCTTTTTGGGTTAAAAGAATTTCTTAATATGAAATTCGAATGCTATGACAATTAGAGATTAGACTGTACAGAAATTGAAATCCACACACTAATACACACTATATACACAGTCACGCAATGCTGATGTTGTTAACATTAATCATTTGAGAACAAATAATAATAATAATAATAATAATTTGCACGGTTTGATGTGATAAGATCTAACCAATCGTTAATCACCATTGGTAGTGTGATTTATTGTAATGCTTTTGTCCTCAGTTGGTCAGAACAAAAGTGGCAGACTTGTTACTTACTAGTTCAGATGACAATATCCGGTCATACTGACATACGACAGCCACACATACTCCTCAAAACATCAGATTCATCTGCGCTGGAGCCATGCCGGTGCACAACCCACCCAATAAAGATAATTGTGCAAATAACTGCAGTTGCAAGTTTTCAAACAGAGATGGCGACAAAGAGACAAAACTTATGGACTGCAGCTTTAACTAATGATCCGTTAAGCATGATCAGTGTTAATTTTGACAGCAAATTTTGATTTTAGTCATAGTCTTTTGACTAAAATGCCATTTAGTTTTAGTCATATTTTAGCTTTCAAGCAGACATATTTATTTCTATAAATAAATTTAGATAAATTTTTAGGGCTACTAGTTTTTCAGTCAAGAGTAGTGCGTGATTTTCTGTCTTACTTTTGTTGCTTGATTAACATCAATGACTCGGACAATAGCAACTAAATTAGGCTGCTATCCCTTTAAAACCGAATGCACATCTGCAATGGATGCAATGTACTGATACACTTTATCCCTACTGTTTACGTTCACTTAAGACGTAATCAACTGTGTTTACGTGCATACTCGTCAAAACGGACAATTCGACATAATTTTGTGTGTAATTCTCCATTCATGCGACACGAAAGAGTACTCGCGCGCTGTGAGACGCACTTTCTGTGTGTGTATGCTTCAGTGTCTGTGCTCAGAAAACCAGACGGAATTGAGTTCTCTCTTGCGTCGCCAGATTTATCCTCTTCTCTTACTCCCACATATTGACATTTTAATGTATGTTCAATGTCATTTAACATACATACAACAATGTATGTTGGCTTATGTCCCGCCGGTTCATATGTACGCATCTAACCTCCTAACTATGCAGCAGATTCGTTCTGAATGAATCTCTTCCCAAATCGTCCCTCCCTAACATTTTCGTCTCGTTTTTATTCGTTGACGAAAATGTCAATAGATTT
>NW_015540517.1:586721-598923 GCF_001515605.1 Sinocyclocheilus anshuiensis | reverse complement strand
TTGTTGCTTGATTAACATCAATGACTCGGACAAGAGCAACTAAATTAGGCTGCTGTCCCCTTAAAAATGAATGCACAGCTGCAATGCA
The DNA here is from genome assembly GCF_001515605.1 of Sinocyclocheilus anshuiensis. NCBI lineage: Eukaryota > Metazoa > Chordata > Actinopteri > Cypriniformes > Cyprinidae > Sinocyclocheilus > Sinocyclocheilus anshuiensis. The sequence goes on along the minus strand of NW_015540517.1, from coordinate 598,835 downwards.
TGCAATGTACTGATACACGTTCTCCCTACTGTTAACGTTCACTTAAGACGTAATCAACTGTGTTTACGTGCATACTCGTCAAAACGGACAATTCGACATAATTTTGTGTGTAATTCTCCATTCATGCGACACGAAAGAGTACTCGCGCGCTGTGAGACGCACTTTCTGTGTGTGTATGCTTCAGTGTCTGTGCTCAGAAAACCAGACGGAATTGAGTTCTCTCTTGCGTCGCCAGATTTATCCTCTTCTCTTACTCCCACATATTGACATTTTTGAACGTTTTATGCGACGTGCAGCAAGTGTATGTTAGCTTATGTCCCGCCGGTTCATATGTAGGCTATGCATCTAACCTCCGAACCACACAGCAGATTCGTTCTGAATGAAATTCAATGAATCTCTTCCCAAATCGTGCCTCCCTAACATTTTCGTTTCGTTTTTATTCATTGACGAAAATGTCAATAGATTTACGTCATAGTTTTTGTCATTCGAAAAGAGTTTTAGTTCGTTATCGTCTCGTTGTCGTTGGTGAAAAAAATGTCCTTGACGAAAATTACGACGAAAATTATTCTTTATGTAATTAACACTGAGCATTATATAATGTTTGTTAATGATTTATTAATGAAAGTTATTATAAAGTGTTACCGTGTGGGCATGTCAGGATGTTCGCTTTGCAGTGAGTATATCAGGCCTTAAAGCAGACTTTTTTCATTTTTTTTTTTTTACGATGATTATTTCACAAGTGGTCAGAGGGCAAATCTAAAAGACCATGACAGCAGTTACAATGGCCAGTACACCTGTTTCTGAACATTTGTGGTTACCGTGTACTTGTTGGGTGTGCTTATCAGAAAACAGAACAGATATTGTGCTGCTAGCGGGGAGCAGCTGAGCATTTTCTGAGCTGTTTAAAGTGACTGGCACATGACAAAAAAGCTTTTCTACACTGATTCTAAAAAGCATTTCGTACATCCATTCGCTTGAGGCCAGACCACAGGGATCTTTCCTAAAATGCAGCTCTCTTTTTTCACACCAACATCTACAAAACGGCTAAAGCACATTCTTTATGAAAGAATAATTGCGCTCTCTTCTCTGACGTTATGCTGGCATTTTTTAGTCTCGGCTAGTCTGTCTCTAATAATCAAAAAAAAAAAAAAACAGCACACGCAAGAACACGACTATGTGCGTGACCTTTGAAAGCACTGTAAAGTCTTGCGCACATGGTCACACGGGGAGAAGGGCACAAGGACGTTTCTACGGTTTATTTATGAACCGCACAGTTAGCATGGGAACACAAAACCTGACCTATTCAACAGGGTCAGACTGGGGTCATCTATAAGTGTTCTGTCATTTGACTATGAAAAAGAAAGGTCAGGTATGAGTAAGTAGCCTACTTCCAGGAGACTAGTGGAAAAGGTACAAAGCATGAGACGAGGGATTTAGCAGGGCTATAAACTGTTCATAGCGGGTAGCGTGACATTTACTTTCCTGTACTGGGACTCTACTGGAGTCTAGAATGGGCCATAGTGCATTACTTATTACTTTATAGCTAGATTACAGCTAGAGGAGTTTTCTAGGACATTTACAATCAAAACTACAGATCACGGGAAGGCCGAGGGCAGGAGTGGAGAAACTTCAGCCAATCATTGTCCACCTTACCTGGGTGACCAGCAACAGGTCAGTGTCTAAATCCAAGAGATCAACTCGTTCGTTATGCTTGTTCTGCAATGATAGCATGGTGTTAGATGAAAGATGGGATGAGACACACAGAAAATAAGGTGAAATGAGGTCTGTTTTGGGACGGTGAATGTGAGTAGATGGGATGTATGGTACTTTACCTGTGCAGCTGTGGTTTTTGCATTTTACCACATTATCTTTCAAGCGTGCAACAGGTTTGAGCCAAACGCAATGCAAAAACGAACTGTATTTATCTTCACCAACTCGCATCCCACCCCATAGTCCCAAACTGTAATTGGTGGAAGGCAGAATGAAACTAAAAAAAATATTTTTAACCAGCTGCCAGCAGGCTTTAATGGGAAAATAATGTGCTAAAACGGGCGTCTCTTGAGATAACATGGGAAGAGCAAAAGACCATGAACAACAGCTGTTCCCGTCTTATTCTGTGCTGCCGAAAAAGCAACACAGGCGAGGAGAGGATCTTATACGAAAGGAGAGGATGGCTAGACCATGAAATTGAAAAGAAAACCAAGACCCCTTTCTTCCAACTTGGTTTACTTGGTTAGCCGGATAAAGTGGTGTCATGCATTTCGACAATTATACTTTCGACTGAGGGCACCAATAGAAAAATAAATACATAAATAAATAAATTAATTTTTTATTGGTGTCTTCAGTCAAAATTATAATAGTTTTTTTTGTGATAACACTTTACAATAAGGATCCATTTGTCAACATAGTAAACTACGTTAAATAAATAAATAAATAAATATTATTAATTAATATTATTATTTTTTATATTATTTAATGGACCTGATATAACATGAACTAATAATGAGCAGTTGTATTTTTATACAAAGTTTTTTATATATTTGTATTTTTTATCGGTCAATCACAACTAACACATTAGTTAATGCATTAACTAACATTAACTAATGGGAACTTATTGTAAAGTGTTATCATTTCTTTTTTTAATGTGCAAAACATTATACAGTATAAATGTCATTAAAATGGGGCCCAAGGGGGCACATTTTAAAATCCCAACTTAATACAGAAACAGTATAGTATTTAATAATTAAGAAATATTACAACGTTAATCTAAAAAATATATATAAAAATATAAGAAATAAACAAATAAGATAATTTTCAGTTTAAAGTGCATGATCTGCAGAAGGTGTGACTTGATTGGCAGACATTCGCATTGATTTCTGCCACAAAAGAAATCACCCAGGCTTCTCATGTTATGCAAAAATTATCCGGCTAACCAAGTAATACCAGATTTAACACTGACAACAAAATATGCACATACAACAACTAGACTAACAGAAAAACAAACACATACATGTAAAACGTGCAATAAAATCAAGCAAAAGATTGACTCCAGGTCAGTGGATTTTGGTTGCAGAAGCAGGTGACACCTGAGATGGTTAAGTCTGAAAGCCTCTCTGGGTTAGCACTTGCTGTTCTGTGTTAGCACTTAGCTTTAAGAATGAAAGGGTGTTAACGGGAGTCATCTGAGAAAGGTAAGCAGAAATAAGCCACTGCTAGTGACAAGTTATATCTGCTAATGTCGCGGGAATGACTGAATGGACAAACATGAAGGACAGCAGAGGTGATGTGAAAGAGAGAAACCAGTTTTGGATTGTGTAGCGTTCTTCACTTAAAGACCACGACGATCAGTTCAACTGAAACAGAAAAAACTATTAAATGCCTCATGCATAAAACATGAGCAGAACTAATTTCAGTTTTCAGAATTATGCAACAATCTACGTTTACAAACAATTTGGACTCAAATTCGTTCTGCTTGTGTTTCATGAATAAAGGGAACAAAACTACAATTCTGATTTGTTCCCGTCATGTTTTCAGGGTGATGGTGTTCGTCTCACTTTGTTTGATTTTGAAGGTCATTGAGCTGGAACCAGCGTTTTATACTGCGGCCAGTAGCTGAATTAAACGGCTGTAATATTACCGGCCCAAGAGACGCCATCAAATCAATCTCTTTACACACCCTTGGGGATCACCACTGAGGATAATGGGAAAGATGACAGCTGGGCCCCACAGTGATGAACTGTGTCAGTCAAATCGCACTGCATGCTGCTGACACCTTATTACTGATGGATATCATGAGTGCTGATAACCACCTTCTTATCTGTTATTATAGCAAGCTGCCTCTCCTGTGGAAGTGTGACTCACATGATGCATTGTAATTCCATAACTGAAATTACAGTATTTACACTAAACAGTCTCCATGGCAACAATTAGAACAATGCTGAGGGTAAACATTAGTATTTTATGCAACCGTATGAGTATCTTGCTTATTTTGCCACAATCCATCAGTCTACTTTTCTATCATCGTTATCACTTCAAATGACTATCAATTAACCGTCCCCTCGGAGATAATAATTATCTTCGCAGTGTCCTGTGCACTTTTAGTGCTGCCCATTTCATTATGTCCGGAGTGTTAATGTCTTGCGCTCTGACTGATCATATAGCCACAGGCATGAGACCAACTGGGAAGCACAGCTATGAAATTAAATAATACATGGAGAGGTAGAAGAAAAAAGAACAACACTAACGAGTTATTTAAAGCAATGCTTCAGCATAAATACAGTTTATCAACAAATCACTTCTTAAGTATCCAGAAATATAATGGGGGTATTCAATAAGAATAAATTGTGGCCACTGATAGTGTTGTTTATTTGCACATGCTTTGTTTTCAGTGCAAAGGAAATATGCAAATTAATGAGAAAACATGGCCAAAATGTATTCTAAATGTAGTTCGCGTGATACTTTTGCGAATTTCTGTTGTGAAGGATGCAAAACAAAACAAAACAAAACAGATTAATGTCTTGCGCTCTGACTGATCATATAGCCACAGGCATGAGACCAACTGGGAAGCACAGCTATGAAATTAAATAATACATGGAGAGGTAGAAGAAAAAAGAACAACACTAACGAGTTATTTAAAGCAATGCTTCAGCATAAATACAGTTTATCAACAAATCACTTCTTAAGTATCCAGAAATATAATGGGGGTATTCAATAAGAATAAATTGTGGCCACTGATAGTGTTGTTTATTTGCACATGCTTTGTTTTCAGTGCAAAGGAAATATGCAAATTAATGAGAAAACATGGCCAAAATGTATTCTAAATGTAGTTCGCGTGATACTTTTGCGAATTTCTGTTGTGAAGGACGCAAAACAAAACAAAACAAAACAAAACAGAATAAAACTAAATAACACAAAACAAAGAAATCAAACAGATAAAACAGAATAAAAAACAAAACATAAAAACACAACACAAAACAAAACCAAACAGAATAAAAACAGAATAAAAAAATAAAATAAAAAATAACATGACAAGACAAAACAAAACAAAACAAAGAAAACAAACAGAATAAAACAAAAGAAAACAGAAAACAACAGAAAAAGAAGACAAACCAAACATAAAAACAACACAAAACAAGACAAAACAAAACAGAATAAAACAAAAATAACAAAACAAAACATAATTAAACAAAACAAAATGTTAGACAAAACAAAAACAAAAAATGACAATGCAAAAACAACAACAGAAAAACATACAAAATACAACATACAAAAGTGGAGCAACTGTTTAGTGAATTTGCCTTATAATGTTTGGCTAAAAAGAATGTACAAGTGCATTTAAAAAAAAATGCAGAAAAATAAATTCGGATCCACAATGTATGTGCAGACGCACAATACAAAACAGATTTACAGCCTAACGGTTCAAAAGCCAATTCTGTAGAGCTGAGGGAGTTATTTTATGAGTTGAAGCTGTGTAGATTTTGCTTAGACAGGAATGAAAACGCTGGGGAAGACAGGATCAAGAGGCCAGACGACTTCGATTGAAATAGGAGAGAGGAAGAAGGCTGAAAATGTGTGCGAGGAAGAGAGAAAAGAGTGAATAGGTGTTTGAAAACATGATGGAAGAGGCCAGAGGAAGAGATGCCAGACAGTGGCACAAGGTGATATGAGGGCTGAGATGAGGAAAATCCAGGTCTGGAGAGACTAAACAACTGAATACTGAGGACAGACTCAACCAACTTCAGGGACTTTGCCAGGGTTGTATGTGTTGTGATGGTGGCTGTGGGGGGTTTAGGCATTTAGCTAAGACTGAATGAACAGAGCAGCTATAACACAAGAGAGGTACAGACAGCAGAGACACTGGCCAGAACATGAAAAGATCAGCCATTTTTACATATCAGAGTGTAAATGCTGAGCCCAAAAGGCCTGACAAAGAATCGTCCACCATTTAAAGAGAGAGAGAGCAAAATTCCATGCGTGAGCACAAGTCAAAAATTCAGAAGAACATTTGCCATCTCTCATTTAAATGACTTTATCAGTCAACCCATATAAACTCCACAGGCTTTTCATCTTTTATTGTAGATCATGCATGATTCATGGGCATTCATGATGTGACATTGAAGGAAAAGTTCACCAAAGTTGAAAGTTCTGTCCTGTTGTTTCAAACTTCTATGACTTTAATTCTTCAATGGGACACAAATGGGAAAAAATATATATTCTGAGGCTGTTCTAGTTGCTTTTTTCGATCTAAATATCTTCAAAGTGCCATAAAAATAAGATTATTGAAGTACATTTTGCAAGAAAATACTATTCCAGTTTTTCTACTTCAAAATGTAACATTTAATTAAATGATACTTGCAATTTCTTTGTAGTTGTTGGTGAAAATTACTAGCAATTTCTGAGGGAAAATTTATTCTGCACAAATTTTTGTTTCAGTGTATGACAATATTCAGGGCTTTTAGTAAATAATGACTTCAATTTTTGCCTGTTTGCCACAAAACTCTCATGTGATATTGTGTGTGAATCATATGAACAATTTCATGGTGCTTTTATGTTGTTTTCAAAGCTTGAAAGCATGAGACTCATTGACAGTCATTGTTATTGCATGAAAAAGAGTGAGTATATTCTTTAAAATCTCAGTATTCCATGGAAGAAATAACATTATACAGATCTAGAATAACATAAAGCTAAGTATGAGTTTTCATTTTAGGTGAAATATCCCTATTCCATCATGAATGCACCAGCTGTCCTTATTATGGGGTGAAGACAAGCGTACATCATGCAAAACCGACCAATCACGTAATGCCCACCACCCAAACCCAAACTAGATTTTCACAAAGAAAATGATCAGCCATAAAGAAACAAACATATACACAACCAGCCAAAAACACACAAACACCAGGGGAAAATTAAGAGTGCACAGTCTATGCGATTTACTGTAAGCTGGGGAATGAGTGCTGCTGAACTCCTCACAAGACTTGAGACAGGGAGAGGGACATGCTTGATGCTTGTGGTTTACATACTTTTGAAAGGTTTGCCAGAGAGAGGCACAGGAGAGTCACATAAACAAACACACACAGGTCCACTCACTGGATGTCGCTTTGGGACGTCATAAACTCCCTCCTTTTGTTGGCTGGTAGGGACCTGGTGTGGACAGGGAGCCCAGCCAAATGCACAGTTAACATGACAAGTTACCATTAGTTCAGATTTCAGCAGGAGATTTTACAAGGTCAATGCAGAATGCAAATTTTATGCTTCCTGGAGAGCAAAATTAGTCATTGTCTATGTTCAACGTGTTGTGTTTTAATTAATAATGAAATGGAAGATGCAGAATAATAGAAATAAAATTTTGCTTGAATAATTTCTTTATAATAAATATTTTATTTATAACAAAAATATTAATTATAATAAATATTTTAGATAAATAGTCAAAAACCTAAAATGTTATTTTATTTTATTATTTTATTTTATTTTATTTTATGATTTCTCAATTCATATAATCTGGTACCATAATGTCCATCTTCACAATACACGGTTAGTAAAGATGCAGATCCTTTCATTCTCTGTTATTTCCATGTCTTCTCTTTCTCTAATTTGCCATTGTTCTTAATTTCCTTCTTGCTGAGAGACTGATTGCCGCTGTGTTTTTATTTGATCGTACACTTGAAGTGATCGTTCCATTTCTTTTATTCAAAGATCACACAGTGACAGCAATGATTAATCATTCTCACTCTTTCATTTGGAGAAAGGGCAGAGGAAAGACCTGCTGCTTTTTCTCACAGCAGAGTAATTTCTCTATGCAGACCTTGGAAAGCTCCCTACACTCAGCATCAATCCCTCAGTCATGCTATGTAAACTTTGCTAGAGCCAAAACCACTCGGGATCCAAGGGGCCCGCTGGAGGTCAAGGTTACTTTCGCTGCATACTGTTAGCTTTGGTTAAGGAACTTATCTAGCTATGAGATGCTGTATTGTGTTGTTTTATGAGGTTGGATAGAGATTCTTTTTTTTTTTTTTACCCTATACCTTCTAATCAGTTAAGGCAAGACAGGCAAAACTTTTTTATTTTCAGGCACAGGTACATTTTGAGATTTTGGACTATTTTGCTTCAATTCCTTATTATTACACATGATCTTTTTGCATATGCAGATTTCAATTACAACACACATCTTTAAAGGCAATTTCCTCAAAATAAGTTTTTTCCCCCTCCTGAACTGAGCCAGAAATTTTCACTTCAGTAGCACTTACATACACCAAACATTACGGTTTTATTCCAATCTATATTCTGAGGGCTTTTACTGAGGGGGTTTGTTCATATAAAACTTGCCTGATTCATGTAACATTTTATGTAACTTTTTTTTTTTTCTGGCTGTTGACAGTATTTTATGATTTATGAAATGAGAAAAAACAGATGCTCAAAAATCCTCTCTGTGAAGCCTTTTAACTCAACAAAATGAAAACAAAATGTAACCCGGCTTTATCCGATGTATAGATTTCTGTTCTCGAAATGTATTGAAATTTGTACATATTTAATTAGAATATATATATATATATATATATATTTATTTATTTATTTTTTTTTTTTATTGTAGCCTGACCTGTAGTGTTTTGCCTTAAATTTGGGAAATAAATTTGTAAATATTTCACTCACAAAGAGCCATTTTCATGGCTTTTTAAAAGTCCCTGATATTTTCATGGTGTCCATGGTGCTTCACAATATAACCATAATTCATTGCTTCAATTTATGCTATTTATATACATTCAGTCTTTAGTGTGGAAATCTAGAGAACACAAATCTTGTTGTGTTCACTTAGGTTTTCCTATTTCATCGCTGTTAGCAAAGACCAGAAGTGATGTTCTCGCAGATTCGATCTGACTGGGCCAATCTGTTTTTTTTTTTGTTTGATATGAGATGTGATCAGGTGTTAGCTGATCCTTTTTTTTATGATGTGACAGCAAGCGGATGTCTCTTTCATGCTCCCGAGTTTCCGATGTCTGTCCTGATGTCAGCAACAAGTGCAGGAGTTTGCGAAGTGTCAGTTTAGCGCTGGAGAGCCGTGCACACATTTGAATAGTTAGAAGGTATAATTTGGTCCCTAATGGTGTTTCAAACTTTTAAAGAGCTACTAAACTGATTGTGACGTCGGATATGTATAAAGTTGTGGAGGAGACAGACTGGCAAAGTGTTGGGTGGACTGATGTGATTATTGTTTTGCTTGGCAGCGTTTCTTTTTGACTCAAGCCACAGGTGACAAAACAAAGCAGCACCTGAGGATACAACACCTGCTGTTGTCTTGGTCATGGCACTCGGAGCACAAAACATTGCTGGGTGTAAATCTTTGAAAGGGCCGTCACGCTGAATTAGTGTGGCTTGGCGTAGCACTCTGTTCTAATTCACAGGTGGGACTCTGGCAGCTACACAGTGGAGCTGTCAGTAGCTGCACCATCAAAACATAGGATTCTTCTAAAGAAGAATGGCGGTTTATTTAGAGGCTCCCTATTGGCTGTTTGGCACAAAAACCTCGGTTGGTCCTTGATAGCTTTTAATGATAGGTCTATGCTTGATGTATTAGGTTTATCAAATTGATAGATTGTATTGTGTAGTGAACAACAACCAATTTCAAAACTCCCTAAATAAATAAAACAAAGATTATTATAAATACCATTTCACTCTTTCTACTTCAAAATTTGAAGTTTAATTCAATGTTACTTGCTTGTTTTTTTTTTTTTTTGTGAAATTTCCTGGCTATTTCTGTGTGATAGTTGTCCAAGTAAATCCTACACCTACACTTTTTTTTTTATTTTTTTTTTAGTATAGGTTCCTTTCAAGCAAGGGAATAATCTGAAAAACACAACTGACACAATTTAACACAATTTAAAATATTAATTAGATGACATAATCCCTTTTTGTAATTACAAAAAAAAAAAAAAGAAAAGAAAAAAAGTATCTATGAGTGAAATTTGAGAGTGAACCTCAAACTTCATTCATTCATCCATTGATTCATTCTTTATTTCTTTATTTAATTATTTATTTGTTTGTTTACTTGCTTGTTTGTTTATGCATTTTGGGCAGAACTTGTAAAATAAGTATTTGACAATATTAATATATTATATTAGCATATATTATATTGAAATATTATAACATTATTATAACATTATAGTAATTTATTAATTTATTGTTAACTTTTTGATTTAATTAGTCAATTTCCATACTTTTCCACACTTCTTTTCAACATTTTTTATGAATATTTTCAACTCGTAAATTATAAATCGCTCTTTTAGAGCTTAGAAACTTCCAGAAATGCTGTCACATTTTCAAATACCCCCCCAAAAACATAATTTTATCTAGACATTTGCTACTCTGAACTGTTTATTTTGTTTGTTATGTTCTGTACTATGTTAATAAAAAGCGAAATTGCTTTTAGTGATGAATGTGTATTATAGTTTTCATTGCACACTAATATTGAAATGTCCGATTAAGTGATTATCAGTTAAAAGGCACCATTTTTTAAGAACATTATTATGATTTGGTAGTGTACCTGATATATGCTCTCCTCTGATTGGTCACGGATGGGCTCGTGTCCCGCCTCAAATACAATGTACTACAACATCGGCAGCAGAGGAAGATAAAAAGGCAAAGGGACAGGAAAACGGTGAGTGTGAAAAGAAAAAAGAAAAGGAAGAAGACTGATTGATCACACAGAATCAACAGCGGCCCCAGGAGCAGCGCAGTGACCCTCGCAACAATGAGGGACTAAACGAAGCTGTGACATGCTTACCATCTTGACCTTTAGCAACATGCACTGGCCTAGCAAAGCGTTTCGGTCGCTTTAGTTCATCTTTCACTGCAACTACAACTACAACTTCAGTGCAGAGAATAACATTCACTCTCTGCAGCTTAATGACAAATAAGAATCCTTTCGGAGAGAAGAATTACAAGGTGTTCTTTCTAACCTATGCCTCGTGCATATATACTAGGCTTTAAAATTTTTATCATCCCAATTTTTTTCCTCTATACCCATACCCCTGTTTCTGGGGCGATGGTATGAATTTTACAACATTAAAGTGAAATAAAACAGTGTATAACACAACGCTGCATGTTTCTTTAATGAGGCATGCTAATATTAGCTTAGCATGGGTAACAAAACTTTCCCAGCTGTGCCACTAAGATTTAAGACTATTTAAACGATATCTGAGATATATTCCGCAGTGATTTTTGTCGAGTAGCATTCAAGCTATTCGCTAACTCCTGTCCTTTCAAGACCACATTTATGTTAATGGCAGAATCATCTCCATTTTCTGTGACATTAGATCTAATGGCTTAGCCGTTCCCATTTACAAGCTACTGTCGCCATTGGCTAATTCATTTTGTTACACAGTTAGCCACTGGCTAATTCTTCTCCTCTCTAGCCCTCTTAACAGCAAATTGATAATGCTTATCAGGTCTGCACTACTTCTAGTAATGATTAAATCTTAAGTTAACTGCAAGGTCTAGAAGCAACGTTTCTCATTTCTCTGCTACTAATGGCTAATGGGCATCCAGTCTTGCTATTTAAAGATACACTCCAATCATACACATATTCCATAGGATACAAGGCTATTTCATTCCCATTATGATGCACAACGGACAATATGGAAAGCCAATGTAATGCATGTAAACACACACACACACACACACACAGCCCAGATGAAATGTGTTAAAGCTGTCTGTTTTCAGTACAAAATTAAGGAGGCTCCCAGAATCGCTATAGCTTCACCTAGTTTATGAAAAGGAAAAGTTAACAACACATTACAGCAATGATTCACCGTTTATTTCTATATCCAAATGATGAAATCCCAGTCTTATTAATTCAGGAGGAGTGAGAGAAGAGCAGAGAAAATGGAGTGGAATTATTTATTTCTGTAAATGAGATTAAACGCATATTATTGAGCAGGGAGCCCAGTTTAAAGTGACAGTGAGAGGCACACTAATTTGACAGCGTACGTTCAGGCAGACATAATGATTGACGATTTATTTCAAAGCGTTACCTGATATACAGGATCCTCCATATCTTCCTCCAAAATGGTCTGCAGGAGCGATCGCACAGAGAGGGGGTGATTGGAGGAAGGAGAGTAGAGA
>NW_015540517.1:582937-585622 GCF_001515605.1 Sinocyclocheilus anshuiensis | reverse complement strand
TGTTGCGGCTTGTTTCCATAATTCCGATGCGTTGTGGAGATTTCGTTATGTTGTGCACTACTGGGCCACCGTAATATATTCATCCTACAGCAAAAAAAAAAAAAAGAAAAGAAAAAAAGTATCTATGAGTGAAATTTGAGAGTGAACCTCAAACTTCATTCATTCATCCATTGATTCATTCTTTATTTCTTTATTTAATTATTTATTTGTTTGTTTACTTGCTTGTTTGTTTATGCATTTTGGGCAGAACTTGTAAAATAAGTATTTGACAATATTAATATATTATATTAGCATATATTATATTGAAATATTATAACATTATTATAACATTATAGTAATTTATTAATTTATTGTTAACTTTTTGATTTAATTAGTCAATTTCCATACTTTTCCACACTTCTTTTCAACATTTTTTATGAATATTTTCAACTCGTAAATTATAAATCGCTCTTTTAGAGCTTAGAAACTTCCAGAAATGCTGTCACATTTTCAAATACCCCCCCAAAAACATAATTTTATCTAGACATTTGCTACTCTGAACTGTTTATTTTGTTTGTTATGTTCTGTACTATGTTAATAAAAAGCGAAATTGCTTTTAGTGATGAATGTGTATTATAGTTTTCATTGCACACTAATATTGAAATGTCCGATTAAGTGATTATCAGTTAAAAGGCACCATTTTTTAAGAACATTATTATGATTTGGTAGTGTACCTGATATATGCTCTCCTCTGATTGGTCACGGATGGGCTCGTGTCCCGCCTCAAATACAATGTACTACAACATCGGCAGCAGAGGAAGATAAAAAGGCAAAGGGACAGGAAAACGGTGAGTGTGAAAAGAAAAAAGAAAAGGAAGAAGACTGATTGATCACACAGAATCAACAGCGGCCCCAGGAGCAGCGCAGTGACCCTCGCAACAATGAGGGACTAAACGAAGCTGTGACATGCTTACCATCTTGACCTTTAGCAACATGCACTGGCCTAGCAAAGCGTTTCGGTCGCTTTAGTTCATCTTTCACTGCAACTACAACTACAACTTCAGTGCAGAGAATAACATTCACTCTCTGCAGCTTAATGACAAATAAGAATCCTTTCGGAGAGAAGAATTACAAGGTGTTCTTTCTAACCTATGCCTCGTGCATATATACTAGGCTTTAAAATTTTTATCATCCCAATTTTTTTCCTCTATACCCATACCCCTGTTTCTGGGGCGATGGTATGAATTTTACAACATTAAAGTGAAATAAAACAGTGTATAACACAACGCTGCATGTTTCTTTAATGAGGCATGCTAATATTAGCTTAGCATGGGTAACAAAACTTTCCCAGCTGTGCCACTAAGATTTAAGACTATTTAAACGATATCTGAGATATATTCCGCAGTGATTTTTGTCGAGTAGCATTCAAGCTATTCGCTAACTCCTGTCCTTTCAAGACCACATTTATGTTAATGGCAGAATCATCTCCATTTTCTGTGACATTAGATCTAATGGCTTAGCCGTTCCCATTTACAAGCTACTGTCGCCATTGGCTAATTCATTTTGTTACACAGTTAGCCACTGGCTAATTCTTCTCCTCTCTAGCCCTCTTAACAGCAAATTGATAATGCTTATCAGGTCTGCACTACTTCTAGTAATGATTAAATCTTAAGTTAACTGCAAGGTCTAGAAGCAACGTTTCTCATTTCTCTGCTACTAATGGCTAATGGGCATCCAGTCTTGCTATTTAAAGATACACTCCAATCATACACATATTCCATAGGATACAAGGCTATTTCATTCCCATTATGATGCACAACGGACAATATGGAAAGCCAATGTAATGCATGTAAACACACACACACACACACACACAGCCCAGATGAAATGTGTTAAAGCTGTCTGTTTTCAGTACAAAATTAAGGAGGCTCCCAGAATCGCTATAGCTTCACCTAGTTTATGAAAAGGAAAAGTTAACAACACATTACAGCAATGATTCACCGTTTATTTCTATATCCAAATGATGAAATCCCAGTCTTATTAATTCAGGAGGAGTGAGAGAAGAGCAGAGAAAATGGAGTGGAATTATTTATTTCTGTAAATGAGATTAAACGCATATTATTGAGCAGGGAGCCCAGTTTAAAGTGACAGTGAGAGGCACACTAATTTGACAGCGTACGTTCAGGCAGACATAATGATTGACGATTTATTTCAAAGCGTTACCTGATATACAGGATCCTCCATATCTTCCTCCAAAATGGTCTGCAGGAGCGATCGCACAGAGAGGGGGTGATTGGAGGAAGGAGAGTAGAGATAGAGGGAAACAGGAGAGAAGATGACGAGCGAGAAAAAGCAGCCAATTTTTGGTCATTCATGTAAAAACAGAGCAAAAGCATTGTTGACATCAGGCAGTGAAAATAGGAACAGAAGTGTAGCCAGCACAGGCCAACAGGTGTGATTTTGTCTGTATTGAAAAAGCAGTGTGAAGTAAAGATATGCGGGGTGCAACAGACAGAGAAAAGGAAGTGGAAAGAGCCGCCAAGCGCTTGATGCGAACTGTACAATTTTGCCTTGGTTTTTCTGTCTGAAATAAATTTCGGCAATCGGAAAATTGTTCCTGGTCCTACAATGCCTATTAAATGTACAAGTAATGTAATGTTAATGTTGCTATAAAATTATAAAATTAAATAGATGCAATATTTAATA
>NW_015540517.1:580321-581336 GCF_001515605.1 Sinocyclocheilus anshuiensis | reverse complement strand
CTATTCACACCCATGCTGATATAGAGCCGGTATCGCTCTCGTACTCGAGTGATATTGCTCATATATATATATATTGCATAATGTATGTTCTGAATGTAATTACTGTTTATTGATAATATTAATTCAAAATAAACTAAAATACAGACAACTGCACAAATAAATAAATAAATAATTTAATACATACATACACAAATGTAATATTAATAGTATTAATATATAAAAAATACAAATGTATTAATTAGATTTAAGATTTTAATAGATGTAATATTTTATTATTACTATATTATAATAATTATGTATTATGCAGTGGTGGACAGTAACGGAGTAGCTTTACTTCGTTATTTCAATTAACCTTTTAAATCGGTTCGCAAATCGCACAAAACGATTCATTCACAAATTAGAATGAACCGATTGCAGCTGTTCGCGAGTCGACAACTCACTGATTCAAATGAACCGTTTAGTGCGAGTTAACTGAATTCACAAGTAAGAACTGCGCGCGCGTCTGATGCTGCACAGTAAGTAACTAATGTCGAATTTTAGGATTAATTATTGTAACTGAAAATCATATTTAGGTCAAAACTGTCAGTTGTTTGTGAACTATATCTGCTGTAAAGGGTGATCTGTTTAAGCCCACTGAAATGCTTGAATACAGTCACATCAACATCAGTGTCTCTATTTTAGGTTAAAAAAAAATCCTGAAACATTAAAATAACACAGACTAAATAAAATAACTCATGCACGTTCATATTCCCTGCTGCTGTAACTTTAGCAGTTTTATTAAAATGCTACGCATTTAGCCCTATGTGACGTCTGTTTTTATATTGTTTATCAACAGTATACATTTTTATATTGTTTGGATTAACTAGCGGAGTAGACAGATATGAATGTTTATTCATAACCATACTGAAAATAAGTAAATATTGTTAGCTGATGCTAACTGTCTAGCTAACAAGCTTGCATGTGCTAAGTTGAGGTAATTTTTAGATATAAACTCCAAATATTTTTATTCAACCAC
>NW_015540517.1:571171-576574 GCF_001515605.1 Sinocyclocheilus anshuiensis | reverse complement strand
GGTATACCTATGATGAAAATTACAGGCCTCTCTCATCTTTTTAAGTGGGAGAACTTGCACAATTGGTGGCTGACTAAATACTTTTTTTCCCCACTGTATAACTGTGATGTTCTGCAAAACAACAAGCTTTAAAACACTTTTTTCTTACTGGTGAAAATCAGATGGTCAAATCTGTTTTCTCTCAGGTACATCGCAGTGTAAGCTTCATAGTGAACATTACTACATCACTCTCGTCAACGTAGTCCATATCAACAACAACAAATGTATCTTGACTCCATATAGTGGTTATTTTGGGAAAATCCCAGGTATTTTGAGCAGTAGGATTATAAAAAATATGTGCTAATATAAATTTAAATTAAGTAGTCTATATAAAATTGCAAAAGAAATCTATCTATCAGTGCTTTTTTACTTAAGTACATAAAAAATCGAGCACTTTTGTACTTTCACTCGAGTAAAATTGAAAAAGGAGTACTTTTACTGGAGTAATATTTTATTATACGTATCTGTACTTTTACTCAAGTACTTTATTTGTGTACTTCGTCCACCACTGGTATTATGCTATATATACATAAGTCAGTGTTTAGAAAAAAATTATTTTTATTTAAAAAGAAAATCATAAATACAGACTAAAACAAATTAATAAACGCATAATATAATACATACTTTAATACAAACTAATATAATATAAATAAACAGTAATAATATAATTTAAAATACTATAAAATCTAATAAATTATACATATATTTTGCATAATATACCTATGATAATAAAAGTGTAACTGTTTACAAAATAAAAATCATATCAACCATAAATCTAAAAATCAATCATAAAATATTCAAAATAAAATTAATTAATATATATATATATATATATGCATTTATTAATAAATTTTATTTTGAATCAAAAGCTGATTCAAGATTATTATTATTTTTTATTTTTTTACCAAAGATTAATTTTCAATCTGACAAGCAACAGTTGGAAAAAGGAAAAAAACAAAAACAAAAAAACTTCACCATACATCAGGCCTCATATAAATCTAATTATGCTATTCTCTGAGATAAATAATAAATAAGCCCTCACAGAAATGTGTTGTTTTCTGTAGTTTCATCCTGTTATATTGCATATTTCATCATTCCCTTTTGAGCTTGTTGTTGTTTTCTTTTACACCGCTCTCATTCGCCCGCTGACGTATATGCGGTTGTATTTATGACCGAGCATTAGAAACTGTAAATTCTCTTTGGTGTTTTGAGTTTATGTGAGTGTGAAGCTTTTGTGCGTGTGTGTTACCTGATAAACAGCTTGTTCGCACTGCTTGTCCTTCTGAGCTTTCTTCTCGATTTCCTCCCTCTGCTTAATCTCATAAATCAACTGGAAAAGGTCACGGAGGTCAAGGATCACAGGCTCAGCCTGGGAACACAGGCAGAGAGACACAGATTTATAGAGACAAAGAGGGAGAAGTGACATGATCTTCTCAATAAGGGTCCATTCTGAAGAGCTGCTGTATTGTCTGCACATTTCTTCAAGCAATTCAGAGCAAAAGTATCTTGGAAAAGACATAACGAGGACCTCTTCACCTCTGCTTCGGCTGCTCTTAAATCTGCCAGATGAGAGGTGACAGAACAAAGTGCTTTCCATTTGAAAGGGCTGGGTCAGATCAAACTTCTCTCTTTGTAGTTAGCATCAAAGCTCCTTGTTAGCATTAAAAATGCATCTCCTGCCCAGCGCAGCCTAAATGTCACTAATATCTCAATAAATACATGGATGAAAATTTGAAGCGAACGCTTGCCCTCAAAATCCGCATTCGGTATTTTTCTGCTGTCTATACTCCAGAAGATTCACGCTAATGAAAAGCAATATGAGCAGATGAAAGAAAGAAAGAAAGAAAGAAAGAAAGAAAGAAAGAAAGAAAGAACGAACGAACGAACGAACGAACGAACGAACGAACGAACGAAAGAAAGAAAGAAAGAAAGAAAAAAGTTAACAAGAAAATAAATGAAGCGTGAAATGAAACTGTTTTCACAGTTTTTATTATTTATCTGTTGTATTTAATAGTATTTCGTGTTGGAAATGACATTGTAATAATTGGAATAAAATGGCTCAAAGCCATTTATGTATCCTAGATACACACAATTAAATAACATCTTCACACTTTTTGCAAATTTGACAAAATAACCGCTTGATTGGTAATTAAACACAGTACAAATTTTATAAAAAACTTTATTATTTAGTAACTTTGTTGACTGTGGTGGAAATAACCCAAAAATTGAGGAATAAAATAAAATAATAAAATAAAATAAAATAAAATAATCTGTTTGTTTTAATTAACCCCTGTAACATAAAGCACTAATTTAGGAACAGCTGAAATAAAATACAATAAAATAACAAAATAAAATAAAATAATCTGTTTGTTTTAATTAACCCCTGTAACATAAAGCACTAATTTAGGAACAGCTGAAATAAAATACAATAAAATAACAAAATAAAATAAAATAATCTGTTTGTTTTAATTAACCCCTGTAACATAAAGCATTAATTGAGGGACAGTATACATAAAATAAAATAAAATAAAATAAAATAAAATAAAATAAAACGAAACGAAACGAAATAAAATAAAATAAAATAAAATAAAATAAAATAAAATAAAATCTATCTGTTTGTTTTAATTAAAATCAACCCCTGTAACATAAAGCATTAATTGAGGAACAGCAGAAATAATACAAAACAATGCAAAACAAAGCAAAGCAAAGCAAAACAAAACAAAACAAAACAAAACAAAACAAAACAAAAAAACAAAACAAAACAAAACATATCTGTTTTAATTAAAATCAATCCCTGGAACATAAAGTCGTCCAAAGTAGTACATAGTAGTACTTAAGTGCAGAAAGAGAGGAAAGAGGTGAAGAGAAACAAAAAAAAAAAAAAAGTGAGTGAAAACAGTTTTTTGGTGGGATGGAGCATGAGCGCAGGAGCATGCTGCCATTCCTTTATCTTTCTGTGTTTGCTGGGTCACTTGTAGTTCAGAGCAAGACAGCGATGGATGGAGGGAGAGAGAGGACAGCAGATACTCATCGACCCGGTATGGAAATCAATTGAGCAACTGCCACAGAACTGCAGCACTGCAGACTAGAGCAATGCAACAACAAAGAACAGCAGCAGAAACAGACTCAAGACAGAGATACAGAGATCAAGCCATTCCAGAGGAGCAGAATCTGTCATAGTAGCAAATATACTCGCAGTCCTGAAATATACTTGTGGATGCATAGTGTACATACAACACACACATACACAGTCTAATTTTCAGGTGTGAGTACTTACAGACTGAGCCGTTTTGATGGCCACAAACCGATGGTTTCCCTCTTTCCCACATACATAACCAAAGGCTCGGTGGTCCGTGATATCCTTCGCAATGTAGGAAATCTCATGAACTGCATGGTGGTGTTGAAGAACCTGTGGATAAAAACCAGAGGACCTTTAGAGCTGCATATACAGCTTGATGAGAAGATAAGAGTTTAGCTCTCATATCAGATATTCAGACTGCCTGAATAACGGTACAAACGTGCTTAAAAAACAAAGCGCATGTGAGTAACTTCACTACACAAGAAAGTCAGATTGCTTGGTGGCCGTCTTGGAAACACAACCAGGCTGTTGTTTTCTTTGTAGGTAACAGGCATAAGTATAGCTCCTATGTACTTGAATAAGGAGAGACTAATAAAGAAAAGGACAATAAAATACAGTGATACAATCTGAAAATAATAGTTTTTTTGCTGAAAACATGCTGTTTTTGTTTAGCTCAAATCATGCACAAAAAAATATATATATATTTTATTTTATCTTACTGTTTAACATTTATTTTAGCTTACATTTTTATTTTATTCTATTCTATCTTAATTTTTTATTTTATTTTATTTATTTTATTTTAGGTGTGTCCAAAACCTCTAGTGTGACAGCAACAAAGTTATGTTTAGACATTGATTTTTGTTATTTGAGTTCAAACTCTATGACTCCCTTTTTAAAAGGACTCAAGCATGATTTTTGGTGCCTACCTGAGTTTTGCAGCTGACACCAATCAAACCAACCAAACTTTACGGTCAACTGAACCCAGCTGTGCACCAAAACCTCTAGTTTGAAAGCGACAAAGTTACATCCAAACACCAATTTAAACTTACAAATCCAAGCACAGCTACAAAGACCTTCAGAAATGGCATTCAATCACCGAACGGACATTTAAACGAAGGGGGACATTAACCCAGAGAGGGGATCGGAGGACAGAAAATAGGTCAAAAGCTCGGAGCGAGTCGTCCTCCAGGCTGATGGCTGAAACACTGGGGTCTCGGCACTAGTGTCAGCCTCCTGCCGCTGAAGGGCAATCATCTGCTGAAATCTACTGCAAGTGGCAATCTTCCCCTCACCACCCACTTCATTTAGAGTCATTAAAACATCACTAACACAATACACACGCCACACGCCGCACGCACAGGGAGAAAAAGAGACGCACCCCCATGGGCCCAGCAGTTAACTCGAGAGTTGCAACAGTGGATGACATCTTATGACAACCCGTCTGACTGCGAGGTGCTATTTTCCCTGCTGAAATATGAAGTGTTGTCAGTGACGTGATAAACAAACTTTGAGAAGCAGGGTCCCTTTGTTAAAAACTTTTGAATGAGGTTAATGGGCAGCTTTCATTATCAAACTAATCATGCCATGTGCCCATGCAAAACTTAATGATTTCACACTTACATCTGAGCGGGATGATTTTACATTTACATTTTCAGAGGTGTGACAGCCCTTGTGAAAATGAAGTACTTTTTTATACTTTTAAAAAAGAGCATTTATTACAGAAAGAATATACTGAATGTAATATTTCCGGACACTTAATTGACCCTTCGCAAAAACTGCCCCCCTTAGTAACTGTTGCTATGTCCGACAAGCCATGCCGCTCTCACACTACACATCATGTTCTCACGCAGTGAAAAATACATTGCAGAGCAAAGAGAAAACTGACAACGCACCGACAGACAAGACAAAGCAGGTTACTTTGGGTATGAAACAAAGCTTTTAGCTTTTAAATATTGTCTTTTTTTAAGAAATTCAAACAATAAATACCATTTTAATGTTTTCAAAAACAGCTCTTTTCAGAGCAAGCAGTTTTGTAGCATTTTCCTTTAAATGTTAATGAGCTCTGCTGACCCGCTCTCAGAGAGACTGTTTACCTTAGCTGCATTCGAAACTTGCTAATTAGCACATTATTAGGAAAGGCGATTTGCAAAGATTCGTTAAAAAACCTTACACTCACTTATTCTGTAGGTGAATCGGGGGCGCATTCCCTTCAAAAACAAACATAATCCACTGCGTCTTCAGCGGCTCAGATGTCGGGAGTAAATGACGACTGCTATGTTCATTAT
>NW_015540517.1:564663-570823 GCF_001515605.1 Sinocyclocheilus anshuiensis | reverse complement strand
AGTGGTATTTACAACACTGTTCCAGAACAGTTTAACCCAAATATCCAGATGTGTGCAGCGCATTTTATGGAGGACTGGATCACGAATGATTCGGCGAACATAGACGCATTTATGTAGATCGGGGGTGAATTCCCTTCAAAAACAAACATAATCCACTGCGTCTTCAGCGGCTCAGATGTCGGGAGTAAATGACGACTGCTATGTTCATTATTACATCCAACAACAGAACACCTCAATCGCTTAGGAGTCATTCTTGTCTACAACTGCTCCAGCAGTGAAACAATGGCGGACTGATGGCAGCTCACTCAGTCTGTGCTGAAACACTACTGTCAATCAAACTATCGTGGGAGGGGCCTGTTTGTGTGACGTCACACAGACAGGCATCTGAGATCGGCTCGATTTGAGAAAGGGGTAAAGATTTTAGTAGATTAACAAAAAACCACTGGGTGGATTTGTATCATTTTAGGGTGGTTGTGTACACACACTGCCAACACACATTTCAGTTCAAACAACTTGTAAAAGTGCATGTAGCATTATATGACCCCTTTAAAAAAGGTTATAAAAATGTCAATAATTATCGATACCGAACGATATGAAACATTATATCATTGATACATTTTTTTGTTATATCGGCCAGCCCTAGTCAATGCACACCATTTTTCAAGTTTCAGTCCACCAAAGTTAATCTACTCTTCTGTCTGATTTGTTTGCTGGACAACATGGTGGATTTTGGCCATTGTAATTGGTCAGATCGCCTGTCAATCAAACTCCCAGCGAAGGGTCAATTGCATGTTACATAAAATTACAGCAAATTAAAATGCATTACAGTTTAAATTTATAATAAATGTAATTAGTTGAACTTAAGTAGGAACTAATTAAATGTGTAATTTCATAATTCCTTTTATTGAAATATAGTTATGTACTGTCCAATGTACAGACAAGCATTTATGGTAAACTAAAATATATTTATTGTAATTTTTATTGAAATTTGTATGTTAGGTATTTACATATATTTGTAATTACACAACTGTAATGAAGTTGCAATTTAAATATATTTACTTCAAATATCACATAACACTACCGTGTTAAAATAATAAAGTATTAGTCAACACATCAAAATATGTGTACTTCTTTAAAGCATGACAAAAGATGATGAAAACAATGATTTAAAATATATTTTAAAGTAAAACTTGAATTGGACAGTGTACTGTACGTAATTGTGTTGAGAAACAGTCATGAAAGTGTACTCTCTTTGGTCTTTTATTTAGTTAATATTATATTATCTGCAAATACAGTTTTTTAAATATGTTTTAAAATGTGAAGTACACTAAAAGTGCACATTCAATACATTTAAGTGCACTACTTCTTTCACAAGGGAGTAGCTTAGCTTTTTAAAAGTAGCATAGCTTCTATTTTCCTGGCAGCATTTAGTTGATTTTAGTAGATTTGCTTGCATGCTAGAATGAATTGGCTAAAAAAAATAAATAAATAAATAAAAAAAAAATCACTGATTGATTTAATTCCCTGTGCTGGGATTATACGTCATCTTTTTGTTGTATCTTCATCTCTGGTTTCATCAACACCGGCTCACACTTTTTAGCTTTTTGATTTTAGATACACTTATTTTACACCAAAACAAATTCCATTTCATTCATAATGTAACTTGAAAGAAAATTTCCGGCTTCCCAGTGAATAAATTGCTTGTTTTTCAAGAATGCTGCTTGTAATACAAAAAGAAACAGTCCCACCAACTGCAGACTTTAATCTTTCAAGTGCTTTTCTGGGTTTTAGATGCAAAATCTTCTGCATATAACTGCGTTTCCATTCCTTCTGGGCAGTTTAAAATTGGAAGCATAGAAAATCCTTGAAAGATTAATTACTTGTGTGCCTATTCAATGCCAGCCTTCCTCTAACTAGCTCACAGAATGGAATGTTTGCCGCGAGCTGGCGTAGCGAGTCCTGTGTTATCGCAGCACACGGGCCGCTTTCCATCATAATGACCCATAATCTGCAGGTCATTCGCACGTAAGAACTCGCGCTCAATAATACACGTGACACCGTACGGCGACGCTTCATCAGAGCTGCATGTTTCAGATTGCCTCCTTTTGTGGCTTCCATTCATTCCTTTTCTTTCATTCAAATCATCACAGCGGCCCTACGACCTCTGAAGTCACGCCGGTGCACTGATAATGACACTGTTACCACGGTGATGATACACTGAGCATCACACTTCAAGACCTTTGAGCTACCGAGGTCAGAAAGAGGACACTGTTCCAAAACCTAATGAGCTGCCTACTTAGTTATTAGCATTTTAAGACATCATGTACATGCTCTTCGTGTGATGGCTGTTCATTGTTATGTTGCCTTTCAAGGTACAACATTCTGGACAAAGCATTAGCTCGTATTTTTCTCAGAGAAGGCCTCCCAGAATGCATTGCATTCTCTAATAAAGTACATTAGTGGCCACAAACTTTTTCAGTGGCAATGGTTCTGGATGCATTTTTAAAAAATATATTATTATTTTTCCCCAATAGGGACTTTTAAAAAGTCTTTGTTAAAAGCCATGAACCAAGCCAACCTGGTTCAAGGTAAATCAATAATTATTATATGTTATCGAATTAAACATAATCAAATAAAAAATGATGGAGAAATATAAAACTTTATTGTATCTATAGAAGCTAAACATTTTACTTTTATTGGTAAAAAAACAAATTTAATAATAAAATAATATTGCGTTCATTGGAGTGGGCGGAGATAAAGAGCTCATTTGGCGCACTTTGCGAATGATTGGTGAAATTTTCTGTGCAGCATCATGGGTAATGTAGTTTTTCTCCACAAATTTGGCTGTTAAACATCTATTTAAAAAAATATATATAACTATTGTGAAAATACAATCGATTAACAACCTCGGAGATCACAGCAGTTCTGTCTTTAAAGCTTTATCAGTTAAACATGATTATTTTAAAAATAGCTGGGGGAAAAAAAATAAAGAAAAAATGAAAGAAAACCGGCTGACAGTTTCAACAAAAGCCCATACTGTCAATTAATAAATTTACAGCTTACAAGTCTGTCTTTAAGAGTTGTTGTTAAAATCAATTAATCTACAGAGAAAATTAATGGGGTTTTTTTTACTTGTGAAACCCAGAAGTTGCACTCTACAACTGTTTCTCAAATCCTCCTAACCTGCTATTGGTCAGACAAATAGAGAGCCCCACACCAAACTCACACTATTGGTTGAGCCAGTGTTACTGTTTTGATGCTCAAACAAAGAGAACAATGTTTTCATAGCATTGCAGAGTCACGGTGTTTACACTTTTTGGGGAGACTCAAAAGTAAATATCAAACTGTTAGCTTAGCAACACGCTAAAGCCATTGACTGTAATCAAACCTTCCAGTGCTATTTGTGTGGCCTAAATGAGTTGCTGTCTATGTAGAGTGTTTCAAATCGCGGTTTCAATGCTACCTATGTCCGTTTTGGAACAAACCCATCCTATGACCAATACGATTTAAAGGCACAGAGTTCAGGTTATTCACGGCCGTCAGAAAATTATGAACACAAAGGCCTAACACAAAAGCCCTGCCCTGTTTAATCGCTCCCTGAGGGAACGCACACACAACTTAATGACAATACACAAACAGAGCTCATAATGAGGTTTTAGCAACTGGGGACGTGTCCAACACTGGTGATGAGTGTGTGTGTGTGTGTGTGTGTGTGTGTGTTTGCTTATCTCTGGGTGCTGCTGAATAACACTGGTATGAGGAGAGGGGAGACAGCGGAAAGGGAATGCTGGTGTTACAGAGATAATGAGGATCTGGAGTCCGACGCTAAGCCCTTCAAAACCACACATTCACAGCTAATTAACCAGCCGCTTGACTCCCGTGCACATTCGCACACACGCGCGTACACACATTAGCCACGGCTTTATTAGGTCCTTGTGTAGCTACAGGCCAATAGTTAGAGATAAAGTGCACGTTTTAGCCCTTATTTCATATCGTTTTGGAGCCGCAACGTGTAAGCTTTGCCGTTGGCCTACTCTGGCTGAACTCAGAGATGGAAAGCCAAGGGAAAAAGAGGACAACGTGTCCCAAAACGGGACAATTTTTTCTAAATCGGCTGAGGGACAGCAGGCCCAGAATCCCTTCAGAGCTTGGTGCCGCCCATTGTTTGCCATACAACGAGGGAGGATTATACAAGGACTATCTGGGTTCTGCAAATGAGTCTGCCTAGTAGAACAATTCTTTCAATTTCCTCTCCCGTTCTTGTTCGACATGCAATACAGCGAATGACTTTATCTACTTGGTGAGCTCCTCAAATGGAGGCTCTTTCTGTTCAATAGTATCTTCTCCCTGAGCGCAGGAGATCATGACTGTGCGTTAGTGTGTGTGTGTGTGTGTGTGTGTGTGTGTGTGCAGGTTTTAACAGGCGGGACTATCGATACACCATCCTGCCCAGAGGGAGGCCAGCCGGTGCAGCTGTAACAATCCTCCGCCGTGAGGAACAGACTCTGTTTGAGGATGATAAGAGCCTCTTAATGACATCACTTCAAACTCATACGCCACTTCAGATCCACATCTAAGCACACATCTGAACAAAATGCAGCCTTTTGAATGGTTTTCTGGGGTTTTGTACTGCTCTGTGCATGACACTGGTTTGTCCCTGACCTCCAGAAACTATGCTGAATGAAATTAAAAACATAATTAGAGGCATGAACATTGACAAATTGTGTTGAAGAATGTTGCTTCTAAAAATACTACTATTAAAAAAATAAAATAAAATAAAAATAGCAGTTGGCTATATAATATATACTACCATTCAAAAGTATTTGGTCAGATGTTTTTAAAATTTTATTTAATATTTTTTATGTTTTTAAAGAAGTCCCATTAATGCATCCTAAGGAAATCTTATTACAATTTAAAAAATAACAGTTTTCTATTTTATTTACAATTACTTTTAGAATTAAAGTAATACAATATAATTAAACTAAAGTAAATATGAAGAGTTTGGTTCCAAAACGCGATAAACGCCATTTTTACAAAAATTAAGTTTCCGCCAAAATCAGTATTGTATCTGGTCGGTATTGAAAAGTCTATTTTTAATTTTACGCAAAATGCGATATCCATCGAGTTATTCTGTCATGTTTTCTCCCTTTTTTTCCAAACCGTGACAAACGCCAGTCTCCCTTCTCTACAAGCGATATATCCGCTTAACCAATCACAGCGCACCATTCCACGCACTCTAGACAGAAATGGCGGCACTTTGAATACAGTCTCCCTTTTCTGCAGAATGCGATATATCCGCTTAACCAATCACAGCGCACCATTCCACGCACTGTAAACAGTAACAACCAATCACAGTGCACCATTCCACGCACTGTAGACAGTAATGGCGGCACTTTGAATACACCCGGCATCCTAGTTTTACTCATCTATTTTGTACTTTGTGATCAACAAACAAACAAAACAATTAGGGCTGCATGATGATTGTCATGCGCATCTCGTCAGTAAAGCGGTTCTGTTATTAATAGTAAATCTCCATCACGTGCTTTCAAATGGAGCGGCATTTAATACACAGAGCCGTAAAACTGCAATATCGCATTCATAATCGCAGATCAGTCACATTCGATTATGAATGCGATATTGCGTAGCTTGTCAGTGTAAGTGTTTTTATTAATGCCATTAATGTTTTTGTTAATACAGCACTAGTCAACTAAATGAATGTAACATGGCAAAGATGAATGCACTTTTGGAAGTTGAATGTAAGGGAAATGTCATTTTGGAATTTCTGTGGTTTAATGTGATATTGTTGTTCATGTATGTTCATCATGAAATTCTTTTATTGTTGTAATTAATTTATAGCATTAACAAGATGACCCGTTGAATATATATATATATATATATATATATATATATATATATATATGATGGTAAAGTGATGATAAAACTGAATTTTCATGCTCAAAATGCTGATTTGATGCTCAGTAAATAAATAAATAAATAAATACAAATTTCCTATGACTATCAACAGTCGTGATCCTTAATGTATTGTGGAAACAGTGATAGGGTATTTCTTTCTTTCTTAGAAAAACAGAACGGTCCAAAGAACAACCATATATATATATATGTTAAAATAAAAGTTTATTTTGGAACCTGCATGCAATGT